>NC_085020.1:5961552-6052020 GCF_963692335.1 Osmerus eperlanus
TGACAGTGTCTCTGTGTACGTGTCTGTCTGTTTGTGTGTGTATGTGTGCGCGCATTTACAATAGAGCTGCTATTTAGGTCAGCCATGGTAGCCCGGCCTGCACCAGGGCTGTCTCTGTGTTCTGCTGGTGGAGGGACGGTGTGGCGTGCACAGACTCACTCTCTGGCTCGTTCCACTTAACTGATTTCTTCATTAACTTCACTTTTCAGGCCTTCCCCTTAATCTTCCCCCTGAGCGAGTGTCCGGCCTGTTTGATTAAGCGCAGTAGAGATGGGAAATGAAATGTCATGTGGTCATTTACGAGACACTTTTCATCCATGGAGAGGGATTTGAACCTTTGACCTTTCCATCTGCAGTCCAAATGCTCTACAACTGACTGAGCTGTATCCATCTACAGCCCCCCCCCCACACACACACACACACACACAGCGTCTGGTCTCCAGTAGGAGAATGTAGGCCGATGTTTCCCCTCTCAGGCTTCTGCACGTCCCCGTACTGCTGGAGTCTGGAGCAGGCAGAATTATTCATCAACAGAATGGTGTGTTGTTGTGGGAATACTGCTTGATGTTCTTGCATTTAGTTAGAAGTTTAGTTCATAGCTGGGCTTGGTCTAGTCAAGGCAATCAAGTCAAAGTATTGGGTGGAAAGAAGAGACTCCCATGCTCACATGATGTGCTAGAGGACTACAACCAGGACTAGCACTAGAAGATTAGTACTAGAACTAGGAATAGAAGTCTAGAACTATTTTGTCTGCAGGCATGCTCTACAAGAGGGACCTAGACAGTGTGCACAACCATCATTTATTCGATTGCTATCTGTAGTTCTGTAGTCATGCAAATGTGTGTGTGTGTGCGTTTGCTAAAGAATCGTGTGTGTGGGAGGGAGTCGTATCACCATCGCCTGTCCGTCTCCCTGGGATACGGTAACTCTCTCGTTCTCTCTCTGCCCCCTCTTCCATGAGCCTCCTCTGTCTTTCCTATCTTTGCACACACACACACGCACACCTAACACAAACGCACACGGGGGTTAGGTTCCTGAACCAGAGAGAGCAGCCAGACCTGCTCCAACCCCACCATAGGATGGATAGAAGAGACGGAGGGAGGGGGAGAAAAGAGGGGGGAGAGCACGGACGAGAGTGCTGACATAGCAGAAACCTGGACGACGAGAGAGAACAAAAGACAGGGAAGGGAACGAATGAGACAGCGAAAGAGAGATAGGTTTGAGGAACACCGGAGGGCGTGTCGCACTGGGAAGAAGGGAAGAAGGGAAAGGGAGAGAGTCACGGCTGAAAATGGATGGGTGGACATCAGAGTGGGGCTCGGAGGAGAGGAGGGGTGAGGGAGGAGGAGGAGGAGGAGGAGTGGGAGGGGAGGGCTGTGCAGACAAGCAGCCTCCAGTCCAAGCACCACTGGCTCCATGAGGAGTAAACAGTGAGGCTGCAGCAGAGATAAAGAGAGGGGTGGTGGTGGGCGGTGGTGGGCGGTGGGGGGGAACAGAGAGGGAGGGGGGGGGTTAGGGGAACGGGGGGTCTCCATACTTCCCTGCAACTGCCAGTTGCCTGTCTGCCCCTCACCGCCTCTCTCTCTCTCTCTCTTCTCGTTCTCTCTCTCTCGCCCCCCCCCCCCCTCCACTATCCTGCCCTTCCCTCTCTCTTCCCCATCCCTCTCTCTTCGTGCATGCACCATGTCCTGCTGTATGTGAAGTGATCCAGGAGGCAGGCTGATGTATTACTGGGGAGAAAATCATATATTTATTGATCTGCAGTGAGAAATCTCAACCTTTACTGGGGCATGTATGGAAGGAGTATGATGTGTGTGTGCATGCCTGTGTGTGTGCATGCCTGTGTGTGTGCATGCCTGTGTGTGTGCATGCCTGTGTGTGTGCATGCCTGTGTGTGTGGTCGAAGGAGAGAGCTTTAGAAGCCAGCAATCTCATCTGACAAAAGAACATTGGCATTGGGGGGTTTTCCTGATACATTTTGTTGTGTATTTTTTCCACAACTTCTGACCATATTCAGAAGTCCTAAAATCGACTTCTTCAGAGTTCAAAAACAGAACGGAAATGAGTGAAAGTCTTGAGTGGGAGTGGGAAATGAGTGAATGCAATTAGGAGTTTCCCCACATTGATTCACAGTCTGAATATTTCAGACATTTTTGTGATTCATCAAGGCTTAGCTCTAAAGCTGGAAGTTCAGTACTTGCTGAAACCGAGGAACCGAGGAACCACAAGCAGGGTTTACCATCAGTCTCTCTGTAGCAGAGCTGGCAGCATGCCATGTCAGGCTACTGTAAGGCTACATACTGCACCAGGATATATTGTCATGTCTGCAGTATGTAAGCAGTGGGCTGACTTGTTGTCATGGAGAGCCGTTTCCCTATAGATGTGGTTGTACAGGCAGTGTTGCATCAGTTGGCTGCTCCCCTCCTCTGGCCCACCCACCCACGCACACACACACATACACACACACACACACAGGTGGAATGGCTGTTTGGTTAGAAGGGTCGCCCATGTGGTCTGTATTGTAATTAATACTTAATACTACTGAATCTTATTGTCTTGGTCTGTGTTCATCCACACTCAGAAGGACCCAAAGGCGGTCGGTTCTCTTGTGAAGATCCATTATTTATTCCTTGTTGTTATTTATGTGATCATGTGACCCGTCACCTGACCCTGCTGTGATGATGTCATTGCCAGACCCCCGGCCGCTGTACCACGAGGAGACGATCGTCATCGCCCTGGCCTCGGTTTCCATAGTAGTCGTCCTCATCGCAGCACTCTTCTTTGGCTACCGCATGCTTACCGGTAAGACGCTGCGAAGGATGCTGGGAAATGTAGTATGACCGCGGGAGACACACTTTTTGTTCCATATGCTGTGATCTGACTACCAGTGTGTGTTTGTATATATGTGTGTGTGTGTGTGTGTGTGTATATCTGTGTGTGTGTACGTGTGTGTGTGCATATCCGTGTGTTTGTATGTGTGTGTGTGTGCATATCTGTGTGTGTGTACGTGTGTGTGTGCATATCCGTGTGTTTGTATGTGTGTGTGTGTGCATATCTGTGTGTGTGTACGTGTGTGTGTGCATATCCGTGTGTTTGTATGTGTGTGTGTGTGCATATCTGTGTGTGTGTATGTGTGTGTGTGCATATCCGTGTGTTTGTATGTGTGTGTGTGTGTGTGTGTCACAGGGGACCGTAAGCAGGGGCTCCACAACATGGACATGATGGAGGCGGCGGCGTCGGAGCCCTCTCTGGACCTAGACAGCCTGAAGCTGCTGGAGGTCAGAGTTCACAGCCTCAACACTGCCCAGGGGTGTGCGGGGAGGCGGGCCTCTCACCTGTCCAATAACATCCCTCTCTCTCGCTCTCCTTGTCTCAGCTGATTGGCCGAGGACGCTACGGCTCGGTGTACAAGGGTTCTCTGGACGAGCGTCCGGTGGCTGTGAAGCTGTTCACCTACGCCAACCGACAGAACTACGTCAACGAGCGCTCCATCTACCGGGTCCCCCTGCTGGAGCACGACAACATTGCACGCTTCATCGTGGCCGACGAGAGGATGACCACGGACGGGCGCATGGAGTATCTGCTGGTCATGGAGTATTACCCCCACGTACGTACCCCAACCCTGGGCATGGGGTCGTAGAACCAGGCCCCTACCTGCTAGACCTAAACCTCTGTGATGATGTGGTTCATAGCTGTGGTTCATAGCTCCAGGTTCCTGCCCTGCCCTTCCCATCCCTCCCCCCACCCCTCTCCTCCTTCGGCCTGCTCATCATCCTCTCCTCCGCCTGTCTCCCCTGAGTGCAAGGCCAGAATAGAAGTCTTCCTGTCCCTCTGCCCTCCCACACGGTATTTCTGTCCGTGGGCAGGATGGAGCTCTGACCACAGCTCTGCTTGAGTTTCTCTCATCACGTTATCTTCTCGGTTTTCTCCTCCCCTCCGTCTCCCTCCGTCTCCCTCTCCCCTTGGCCATCCATCGCTCATACTTACTCCCTCCAACCTTCTTCCTGGCTCTCATTTCTTTCCTCTCTACCTCTCTTATTTCCTCCGTTGTTCTTCTTCCCTCCCCCCTCTCTCTCTCTCTCTCTCTCTCTCTCTCTCTCTCTCTCTCTCTCTCTCTCTCTCTCTCTCTCTCTCTCTCTCTCTCTCTCTCTCTCTCATTTTTTGTCTTTTTTCACTGTCTCTGTTTCACCCCTTCTTCCCCTCTCTCCCTCCCTCCTCTCTCTCTACCTCCCTCCCTCCTCCCTCTTTCCCACCAGATTAGTCGTGTTATTGTAACCCCACTGTGTATGCAAGTGTGGCGCCTTGAGTTCTCTTTCCTGTCCAACACTCCCCCTCCTCCCCCGCACACACACATACACACGCGCACATACACATTGTGTGCATACACATTGCGCACAAACATCGTTGTGTAAAATTACTGTTTTCAACCAAGCCACAGCATTGCAGCATTCCTTCCAATTAGAATGCAACGTGTAATTACCTGTCCAGCATACTGCTCACAGTCAAACCTGCTTCCTCAGACAAATAACTGAATTACACGGATACATGTAGCCGTGGAAGAACTGGTTTAGCAGTAATCACCATATTAGACTACAATGCAGCAGTGAATGTTGGTGTCCCTTTTATTAAGTTGTTTTTCTCATCGCAGAAAAGCTTGTTCCGTACGCTCTGGTGACTGGTGCATTTGTGTGCCGTCATCTGTACCTGCATGTGTGTGTCCGTGTGTGTAGCGCGCGTGTGTGTGTGTGTGTGTGTGCGCGCAGTGGTGTGTGTAATTGAAGCCCGGTGTTCAGTATAAAGTCTTGTGTGATGGGCCAACAGAGAGCAGCCTCACTCAGACATTACCCATTACCAAGCATGCCTGTCACCATGACAACAGACGGGCAGACTAGCCGGGGGTCCCAGGCATGCGTGTGAGCTGCACAAATGATTCGGTCCTGCCTGTTCCTGTGGACCCTTTCAGTCTTAGCTCATCTCCCGTACTCCCCGGCCCGGCTCATCGTCTGTTCACTGTCTGTCTAGACACACATAGCTGACCCTCATCATCTCCTCTGTCCAGTACCACCAGGGATGTCCACCGTGTAGTGTTTCTGTAGGCCCTACATGTGCTGTGTGCTGATGTGTGTGTGTGTGTTGTGTTGTTGCAGGGGTCTCTGTGTCGCTACCTGAGCCTGCAGACAGGAGACTGGATGAGCTGCTGTCGCCTGGCTCACTCGGTCACCAGGGGCGTGGCCTACCTGCACACGAGTGAGCCAGGCCGACAGCAGCTCATCCAGTCTCCTGCTCCCTGCAGGCTCAGGCTCACGCGACACAGCACGACCCATGCACCACCACAACACACACACACACACAAGCTTACACACACACACACACACGCGCACACACGCACGCACACACGCACGCACACGCACGCACACACGCATGCACACACACACACACACACAAGCTTACACACACACACACACGCGCACACACACACGCACGCACACACGCACGCACACACACACACACGCATGCACACACACACACACACACACAAGCTTACACACACACACACACACACACACTCTTGCATACACAGGATCACACCCACACACGCCCAGACAGACACACAATGGAGCACACACACAGGCTTGTAAAATGGGACACACACACTCACACAAGCGTGGGCACACAAACACACACAAAGGAGACACCCCCACTGTCTACTGTCACACACCTTCACCCTCTTTGCTTGTTCAGACAGCCCCATTCTGTCTCTCTGGCTTCAGCTTCATGCTGCTTAAATCACCAGGCCTACTCTCTCCATGTCTGCATGCAAACACACAGTGCTAAGAATGCATCGGGCATAACCATTTCTCCATACAGAAACCGCTGTGTGATAAAATGCCATGGTGTGTGTGTGGGTGTGTGTGTGTTGGTTATCAGACCTGATGCTTGTGTAGCCTGTAGTGACAGGGCTCCTGGGAGAGGAGCCTTGGGAAGGAGCTCATGGTGACGTCTGTTCCAGCAGGCCTTCACTACTAACAAGACAGGGAGGGGGGGGGGGGGGTGTACATAGTCCTGGGGGGGGGCTAATGTGAACATCTGGGTCAAATCTACACTCTGACTGACTGGCTGGCTGGCTGACTGGCACTGTAGCACATGTGCTACAGTGCATGAGTACATGTGAACTGTGTCATATTAATTGTTTATGACGGGATGTAGTCTCTGTTGGTGTTCAGTGTCTCATTGGTTGCGTTTGCGTTTGTGCGTATGTATGTGTGTGTGTGTGAGACAGAGAGCATCATGCATGGGTGTGTGTGTGTGTGTGTGTGTGAGACAGAGAGCATCATGTATGGGTGTCTGTCTGTGTGTGTGTGTGTGTGTGTGTGTGAGACAGAGAGCATCATGTATGGGTGTGTGTGTGTGTGAGACAGAGAGCATCATGCATGGGTGTGTGGTGTGTGTGAGACAGAGATGTCGTGTGTGTTTGCGTTGGCCTGTATCATATGTCCCAGGACGTTTGTCTGCACAGAAGAGACGGTCTTTCATCTACTGGTGAAACCAGGAAGCAGGAACTGCTCGTCCTGACAGACTTCTTTACAAGATGTACAGTTGTACACCATTAATGGTACTGGTGAACAAAAAAGCAAGATATTTCGTAATTGAATATTTTTTATCCAGATTGTGCGACAATGTTTTTTTTTTACCCAAGCTCTCCCCTTCTGGGTGTCACATTTAAAAGCGTCAGAGGGTGAACCGCAGATACGCTGAGGCCAATTAGTCTCTCTGGCTGTCTCCCCCCACTCCAGCCCACTGGTCTGGAGTGTGTCACACACAACCCAGCCTGCTGCAGGGCTGCTGGCAGGGGGAGGGGAGAGAAAGGATTGGGTCTGGTGGAACTGGAGGAGGGCGTACCTGAGGGATTACAGAGACTCAAGAGGGCTGTGAGAATGAAAGGGGTTAGAGTGCCACCTGGTGGACAGTTGATGTAGCTACAGCTACTGCTTCGGTCTGCAGTTGTGTTTGGGAGTTGCAGAGGGTGATCTCGCTCTGATCTCTGTCCTCCCTCTACTCTCTTTTTCCCTCTCTCTCCTTCTCTCTCCCAGACATCTACAAGCCGGCCGTGTCGCACAGGGACCTGAACAGCAGGAACGTTCTGGTGAAGAACGACGGGACGTGTGTGATCAGCGACTTCGGCCTGTCCATGAAGCTGACGGGGAACCGGCTGGTGAGGCCTGGAGAGGAGGAGAACGCAGCCATCAGCGAGGTGAGAGGGGAGAAGTAGGGGGAGGGAGGGAGGGAGGGAGGGAGGGAGGAGAGAGGAGAGGAGAGAACAGGGGAGGGAGGTTCTCTAGTAGTTCTCTAGAGTATTCTGAGTGCTCTTATATTCTTTTGGGATGAATTTGCCTTTCAACCCTTTCATTCTTTATCCCCCCCTCCCAAGGTGGGTACTATCCGCTACATGGCCCCCGAGGTTCTGGAGGGGGCGGTGAACCTGAGGGACTGTGAGTCGGCCCTGAAGCAGGTGGACATGTATGCTGTGGGCCTTATCTACTGGGAGACCTTTATGCGCTGCACAGACCTCTTCCCGGGTAAGACACACACACACACGCACGCACACACACATCCTGGTGGAAAATACTGCAGTGGAATGTTATTCCAATATGTGTGCCTAATTTAATTTGCTTTGCAGGGGTGAAAAGCATGTGTAGTCAGTGTACCATGAAAGCTGAATCATCAAACGCACCTGTCTTTCCCTCCCTCCCTCCCTCCCTCCCTCCCCTTCCCCCCTCGCAGGAGAGACAGTTCCAGAGTACCAGATGGCGTTCCAGGCGGAGGCAGGAAACCATCCCTCGTTTGAGGACATGCAGGTCCTGGTGTCCAGAGAGAAACAGAGACCCAAATTCCCTGAAGCCTGGAAGGAGAACAGCCTGGTGAGGCACGCGTGTGTGTGTGTGTGTGAGCATATGTGTGAGCGCGCCCGTGTGGTCCTGCCAGCACACACGGCCTGATGACGATGACACCCAGAGACAGAGGATGTCATGTGAACGGGGGCGACGTGTGTTCCAGGCGGTGCGCTCCCTGAAGGAGACCATGGAGGACTGCTGGGACCAGGATGCCGAGGCCCGCCTGACGGCCCAGTGTGCCGAGGAGCGCATGGCCGAGCTGCTGATGATCTGGGACAGGAACAAGTCAGTCAGCCCCACCCTCAACCCCATGAGCACCGCACTGCACAACGAGAGGTACACACACGCACACGCACAACACAGCACCTAGCCCGTCACTGTCGTCGGGAATCAAAACGTTAGTCTGACCAGCAGCCTGCGCAGCCTGAGGTACACACACACATCACCTCATCAGTGATCGTCTGGAGTCATGATGACTCTAGTGGGCTACACACAGATCACCCTATCAATGGTCGTCTATTGGTCAGCACAGTATTCTGACCAAACACACATCACCTAATCATTGATCGTCTACAGGATACAGTATTCTGATTGCACACTAAAATCACCTAATCAGTGATCCATGACCTATACTCCCTACACTCAGACCCATGTCTCATCCTACTTCCTGTCTCTCCTCCAATCAGGAACATCTCCAACAGTCGCCGGACCCCCAAGGTGGGCCCCGACTACTCCTCGTCCTCCTACATCGAGGACCACGAGGGCGTGGTCAAGAACCTGCCCGGCGACGGCTCCACCTCCGGGACGTCCGTCAGCGTGGGCGCGGACGGGGTCGCGGGGGTCAGCGGCGGGGTCGCGCCGGAGAAGAACCGGAACTCCATCAACTACGAGAGGCAGCAGGCTCAGCTGCAGGCTCAAGCCCGGCTGCCCAGCCCGGAGAGCAGCGGGGCCAGCCTCTCCACCACCGGCCTCACCCCCTCCACCATCATGACCACCATCTCCGAGTCCGGACACTCAGAGGACACAGGTACGCGGTCCACCCCAACGATTGTGTCCGTTTTGCCCTTTAACAAGGCGGGTCATCTCCAAGCTGTTTGGGCGATGCTGGTGGCTGGGGAGATTTTTTCTGTTGTATGTGACTAAAAAATGTAATTGCTGTTCTAACTCCTGTCCATCTAGGTGGCGCTATGACTTCAGGCATGCCGGTATGTCTGCAGCTGACAGAGGAAGACCTGGAGACCACCAAGCTGGACCCGAAAGAGGTGGACAAGAACCTGAAGGAGAGCTCTGATGAGAACTTGATGGAACACTCTCAGAAGCAGTTTAGCGCTCCAGACCCCCTGGCGCAGGGCAGCTCCAGCCTGCTCTACCCCCTCATCAAGCTGGCCGCAGAGGTGAGGAGCGGAGGGAGGGTGGGTGGTGGAGGGGATGGAGGGTTGGAGAGACACAGAGATGGATGTCACCTTGCTAGATTCACATCAATACCAAGTGAATATTGTGTTGCTGATTATTGTGGATGACTCGGAAATAAACACCGGATGAAACGTGAACCCCAGTATTTCCACGGTCTCTGTTCTCCTCAGGTGACAGGCTCTGGGTCCCAGAGTGACTACGGGGCTGGGGCCAGCGGTCTGGGAGACCCCCCAGCCTCCATGTACCCCCTGCCCAAGCAGCAGAACCTGCCCAAGCGCCCCACCAGCCTGCCCCTGCACGCCAAGGCCAAGGAAGCCGCCGCTTCCAGGCTCAAATTCGGCAAGCACAAGTCCAACCTGCGCCAGGTGGAGACGGGCGTGGCCAAGATGAACACGCTGACCATCGCCCCGGCGGGCGAGCCTCACCTGGTCACCATGAGCAACAACGCTCCGCCCCCAGGAGTACGCAGCGGGGCGGCGGTCGTGGTTGTCAACGGTTACGCCGGGGTGGCTGCCGGGCCGTATGGGACGAGTAACCCGGCTGGGCCCCAGGCGGGGGAGAGGGGGGAGGGGGTGCTGCTGCAGAACCAGCTGAGCGGGGATGACGGCCGACTGAACATCAACATCAACTCCAGCCCCGACGAACACGAGCCGCTGCTCCGCAGGGAACAGCCCGCCGCACGCGACCACCAGAGGCCAGCCAATCATCTGGCGGGACGCACCAACTCCAACAACAACAACAACAGCTACAACGATGCTCAAGGACTCGGACTGGCTCTCCGAGGGGAGAACTACCATCCACCAGCCCGAGCTAAGACCCTCGCCCCAGCCTCTGTCCCAGTCCCAGCACCAGCCTCTGCCCTAGCCTCAGTTTCTGCCCCTGTTCCAGCCTCTGCCTCAGCCCCAGCCTCTGCCCCAGCCCCAGTTTCTGCCCCTGTCCCAGCCTCTGCCCCAGCCTCTGCCCCAGTCCCAGCCTCTGCCCCAGCCTCTGCCCCAGTCCCAGCCTCTGCCCCAGCCCCAGTCCCAGCGCCCACCCTAACCTCAGTCCCAGTCTCTGTTCCTGCCTCAGTCCTCTCCCCAGCTGCAGCCCCAGATCCAGAGGCCCAGGGCGAGGACCAGCTGAGGAAGCCTAAACCCAGGAGGCCTGAGAGGCCCAACTCCCTGGACCTGTCCGCCTCTTCTCTGGACAGCTCCTCAGGTGAGGCCATAGAGGACTGAACCACGTGTATGTGTTTGCCTCCGTGTGTGTGTGCCTCCGTGTATGTGTGTGTGTGCCTCCGTGTGTGTGTGTGTGCCTCCGTGTGTGTGTGTGTGCCTCCGTGTGTGTGTGTACACGTGTGTGAACGCGTGTGTGTAATGAGGTAAGGAGACAGGCTTTATTTTGACTTTGTGATAGAGATCACCCAGGAAGCTAGTCTTCACAAGCCCATCAAGTCGACATGAATATAGACACAATGTTCTGGGGGTTAGCCTCTACTGCAGAGGAAGACTCGCCCACAACACTCACAACTTTGGAATTTCCTTCCCTTGCGACAGTAGAATGTCCAGTGTACTGACTGATAAGAGGCT
The DNA here is from genome assembly GCF_963692335.1 of Osmerus eperlanus. Lineage (NCBI taxonomy): Eukaryota > Metazoa > Chordata > Actinopteri > Osmeriformes > Osmeridae > Osmerus > Osmerus eperlanus. The sequence goes on from NC_085020.1 coordinate 5,972,426, forward strand.
TCCAGAATGTTCTGCCTCAGTGCTGAGGGCTAGTGTGCTGAGTGTGGAGATCCTGCGCTGATGGCTGTGTGTGGGCCAGAGCCAACTCTGATGCAGAACCACAACAGGAACTAGCTGGACATGATCGCCCAGGGTGCCAGGAAGTGTTTACTCTAAACACACACACACGCGTAAAGGGGCTGTAACCAGGGGGGAATCAAGGAGAATTTGTGTTCAAACTCAAACTGCCTCCAGGGTTTTGGCTTGTTGGAAAGGGCGTGTTTGATCTGGAAATGTCAGAGTGTGATTCTTCCTTGTTTTTTCTTTGTTTCTTTGTTAGTTTAAAAGGAACTCACTGTGAGTGTTAAAGTTTGTGACTTGTGTCTAGAATTCTGCAGTGAAACATCTAACCCACTAGAGAGCAGCATTCAGTACCTACGCACACATATTGCTTAAGGTAGCCCATATGAATGTTTTCAAAGGCTTCAAAGAGTTTTCCCCAGTAGAACAAACACTTAGGGATGTACACTTATCTGTGTGTGTGTGTGTGTGTGTGTGTGTGTGTGTGTGTGTGTGTGTGTGTGTGTGTGTGTGTGTGTGTGTGTGTGTGTGCGTGCGTGTGTGTGTTACAGGTGATGGCTCGTCACAAGACGGTAAGAACGGGTCGGGTGAGAAGATCAAACGCCGTGTGAAGACCCCGTACTCCCTGAAGAGATTGCGCCCAGCCACCTGGGTCGTCTCCACGGATACCCTGTTCGACTCAGAGGTCAACAACAATAAAGGCTTGACCAATCAGGGCCCAGCGAGCACCAGCCGCTCCAAATCCAGCACAGCCGTGTTCCTGGTGGGTGGGGCTGGGAGCGCCACTGCTACGATGACCTCTGACCCCCACAACATGACCTGCCTGTGACCTTTAACCCACACCTGTGGAAGTGGCGAGAGGAGACTGTCAGCCACAGGTTCTTGAAGTTTCACGAGATCTGGTTCAAATTTAGTAAGATTGGACGTGATTGGACAAAATGACTCTGCGAGAGAAGGAGTTGAGCACTTAATAAGGTCATGGTGTTGTCCTGAATTTCTTCTGCTTTCTTTTTTTATCTGAAGAAATTTGCTTTAAATACAGAACCCAGCTATGCAGCGACATCCACTTCAAATGCTTCCATAGTATTTGTTGTGCCCCATGGATCATTCTGTGATGTTATGTACGGCTGTGTGAAACATTGTTTGTTTTGTTGCACTTTTAAGGCAATCTTAATCACCAAGTGAGGTCTGTCTCCTGTAACCATGGTATCTTGGTCTTGGTAACACAGAGGAGAGACAATGATTCTAACAATCAGTAACTGCTCCCATGGATACGAGTGTGTGTCCATATAAAACTAGGCTGACAATGACAGAGGCAGTGGTCTTTAAGACAGGGTAGGTTTCACTGCTAAATGGGCGACTCGTTTTAACATCTATACCCTTATGTTTCATATTTTTAAATGTGCAATAGGCTTTAGCTTTGAGGTGCTTTTTAATCTATTTTGAATTGTATTCTTATGTTTTATTTTTCCAGCAACCATTTTTGTTATGACTTTGTAAACAGTGCACTTATTAAGAGTTTGTAGTTTGTAGAGTCGGATCAACCACCATTGAATGAGCTACAGAAAAATACTTAGATGACAATCTTTTACCTTCCCACCAATCCCATCCCAATCGGAGAAGGAAAAGCTACCAATCAAATCTAGAGAATGGGTCTGGACCAGGGCTTGTGGTTTGGTTTTGTACAGCAGAAACTGTTGCACTCTGAAGCAACCTGAAGCATGGGATTTCATTCTGTTACAAAACTATAAATCTTAGACAGTTTACCTAAAATAAAATAAATATAATCTTTCCTGAGCAGTAAACTGGCCATTTAAATAGGGACTCGCACCAGAAACCCTCATGGGAAGAATCCTGAACGCAAGACAATACTGTACTGTCCGGCTTGCACCCTCGTTTGGTGAAAATGTCAATCCCTGCCTTCAGACGAGAAAGAGGGTTAGTTACAGTGTGTAATTCCGTGAGCTGTAATACATGCGTGTGTTTTTCCTGTAGGTCTTCTTTCCTGTGTGCATCATTATGGCATCATACTCTCTCTCTCTAAAGAGGGGGAACTGTACAGGTCAGCCGACCAATAGGAGACCTTCTATCTGATGCCCTGTTATAAGCTATGAATTATATTGTCAACAACAAAGTAAATTATACATAAGTACAAACTACTCTCTTATTGTACACACCTGAAATATAATGAATCTTAACTGTAGATGGACACATCAGTAAGCTCATAGCATTTCTTTTTAAGTGATTTTGTTGGAAACTTTCAGTTTCTCAAGTTTGCTTTTTACAATAGTTCTGTTTAGTCTGTCAGGTCAGCGGCTGGAGTCTGAATGAACTCAACGTCCACTCTTTGATGCCTCTTGCCATGAAACGTTTCTGTGCAGTATGTTCTCAATGTTTGGCCTCTGTTTGATTTAGGGTTGTATCTCAATTCCTTCAGAGCAAACCTGGTAAATCTAGGCCTCTTTTTGAACATCTTTTCAAAATGGTATAGAACCTCCTCATGTTCTATACCCAAATACTCTATATCTGAATATCGGGCTGCCAAGCTACCATACAAACTATACACGTAACGCTAATGGGGATAGTCACAACAAGTTTTGAAGCAATGATGAACATTTTGAAAAGATCAACATTTTAGGTTTATGGCTGGAAGTGATTATTGGTATGTTGAACGAGTCCAAGTTGACCAAGATAGACTAAAACAGATTCAAGGGAGGTTGTGTCATTTCACCATACCTGTATCTATGTCCCTTAGTGGAGCACTGGGCTTGCCTGACTCTACTGTGTGTATGTATGTATAATAGCGTCTCCCTAAGTGTAAATACTCCTGTATATAGTCCTGTTAATGCTATATATACATATTGCTCAACTGTTGCTATGGGACCAACAATAATGCTACAGTACTATGAAATCTGGTCGTCAGTTAACTGTAGTCTGTGTGACTGTATATACGGTAGTCATCATCACGCATGCAGACACTCATGTTAGGGGTCATGAATGAATCCTACCTTGAAAGGACAAGAAAGGTTTATTAGAAGCTGGTTTTACAAAATGGCGGGTGGACTCGATTTGACTAGGAGATAGTCAAAGGGAATCAAAACTGGCCCAAATAAATCTGATCAATACCATGCTGAACAATACATTCTTGCGTTCTAGATATTGACACTTTTAAACTTTGACTCTTTAAAAAATTTACTTTTTAAAGAAAGAAAAAGGAAAGACTATATTGCCTAGAGGAGAAGAAGAATGAAGCAAAATATGTTTGACCGACGGTGTGTGTGAATGAAGGGTATGTTTAAGTGACTTGTTGTCTTTTTCTCTGAATTCGTGTTGCAGAGGCAGGCTCTGCTGAACCGTTTCAAGCCACGGAAATGTTTTCTATTGAAGTTTGTAAAAAAGAAAAAGGAAAAAGAGGTGCTTAGAAAATAAAAAAGAACAAATGATAAGTCATTGCTCTCTAGTCTGCTCAAAACATGTTAAAATGCCATGTAGAGGAGAAAAAAAGCTTGCTGTACAACCCTGCATTATTCAGTTGATTAAAGATTATATTATTGAAAATAAGATATCTTGGTTTGAGATATTTATTCTGACCACTGCATTCCAAAGCACATTTAAGGGTAATGGAATCCAACATAAAATCAAGCACCAGAAACATAATTGTACATTCTCATTTTATACCCACTGCATACTACTGAAAGAAGTTATTTATCAATAGTGCAGTAGTATTATCAACCACTGAGAAGAACCTGTGAATGATTTGACCACATGAGGGTGTCATTTTCTGACACATGGGCCTACCTCTCTCAGTCTTTGTTCAGAGCACATGCTTCAGAGACCTAAGAAGTTTACCACCTTTAGGTACATTTTATTGATAATAGACTGGAGAAGAGAGTCAATATGAATCACTTTGGATAAAACATTGAAAAAAGTTGCTAGGGAGTTGGTTAAATCCTGTGATTAGATGTGACGAGGTTACTTCCTCAAGTCCAAATCATTTAATGCCTTGCTTTGGAAGAATACCTTGGTAGACGATGTAACTCCTATAAAAGCATTTATTGACATCTAGATTATTTATATCAAGTGTATATGTATTGTCATCGAGTTATAACCCCATTTGTTGTCAACACAAAGTTGTCCGAAAAATGCATCTATAGTTTGTGTTCGGTGATGTGAAGGGCGGGACTTGAGAAACCAGGCGGCCAGTGACAAATTCCCACTGTGGGTAGGTGAGCCAATGATATGCTGAGAGGGCAGGGTCGAGCGAGATCCTTATGTGCGTGGCGAGAAAGTTGCAGTTAGTTTACTACAGAGGCTGGGGCAAATGGTCTGGGAACTGTTGAGGTAGGGGACAACACAGTTAGATGGGTTATTTCTCGAAAGGGGTACCAAAGGCTTTCTTTTTACTACGTTGTTGAACTACATCTATATACGCATGCTGAACTTGGTACAACTGTTTTGTTAGCTCAACAGGATTGTTCGTATTGGCATCATGTCTCAAAGAATTAGGAGAAACGGGTCGCCGACTTCGAATTGTTTGGCTATAAGTGGCAGCGCAGCCGGTGGTGGTGTCGGTGTTACCGGGGGCCCGGGAGCTTCTGGGAGCAACGCAGGAATGAATTTGTTTAGTCGTCTTCTGCCCATGAAGGCTACGGTTCCGTTCCAGCTCAGACCGCAGACACAGCCCCCCCTGCAGTCCAAGTCGCTTCACAGTGCCGACAGTGGAGGCGGCAGCCCCACTCACACTTCCAACAATAACAACGGTAATGGTAAATTCCACAGTAGTTCAGGCGAGGCACCTGGAATGCGCACGCAGACTTCACTTAGCCGAAGCCCCACTCGTGCTGTCTCGGTCAGCTCCACAGCTGTTTCAGCCATCCCACTGTCCTCCTCGTCCCCGTCTCCATCCAATGTCGGTCCCACAGGCTCTGTGTGCCTCCAAACCGGGACAGCCTCCCCTTCTTTGAGAGGCAGCCCCACCAACACGACTGCATCATCAACGACCAGCTCCGGGACATTCCGAGCCGCTCAAACACAATCACCTCTTCTTCCAGCATCACCGACACAACAACTGACTTTTCCGATGGTGTCGCCGCACAGTAACACTCACAGCTACCACAGCGGCACGGCTAGTGTCAACTTATGCAGCCTCTGTGTGCCGCATGTCTCAGTCGCCGGAGGCTCCCCATGCTACTCACCCACCCAGCAGCTACACTGGCAATCAGACTACTCAGTGGTGACAGCCTCCCTACAGCTTCTTCAACCCTATTCGGCCTCGCCACCTTCATCCTCATCCTTGAGCAGCCAGAGGGGTAGAGCGGTGCAGTCACAACGGTGGTCACCCGAGCAAGACAGACAGTCCCCAGAGCGCGTCAGTCCCGGCTCGCCTGATGGTAAAGTTCAACAACATGCGATTATTGTAACTACGTATCATGCACTCTGCTATAAGTTTAATTAGTATTTATAGCAATGCTCAAACTTTAGTCCAGACTGTTGCTCATTCCAAGTTACACATGCTGCTGCCGTTTATACATTTTACTGTATGCAAATAATCCCTTTACCAGTTTCTGTGTTATCTTAAAGATTAGAAATAGCCTACAGGTTGGGCGGCTGGCATGTGCGGGCTTGTGCTGCCTCATACTCTTACAATACTCTTGCCATAGACTTACTTTCCAGGAAGAGTCTCATGGAAAAAAGTGTGATTCCATTTATTGTTGAATTTATGAAGTTATCAAGATGTGTCCAGTTATGAATGATGGCCGCACAAGGTTAGCTCACGAGTTAGTCAGGATAAAGGCTTAGATTGATATCTGATGTATGGTGGCCTGATCCAGGCCACCTGTGAGGTGACGGTTACAGAGAAGACTACATTGTTTACTCAATGTCTGCCTGCTCCATGTAACTATCATGATGAATGACTGTGAAACACCCCTGGGCCTTGAACAGATTAGCATCATGTCTACTGTCATGATGTTGCATGGCCTGTGTAGTGTTTTTTCCTATATGTATATACACCCCACCAGAGTACTACTGATCTCTGCATACAAGGTATTAATAGCAGCCACAGAACTGGAAAAACCCATCTGGTTGAAAATGTAGCAAAGAAAGGGTGTGTGTGTCTGTGGGAGTTTGGAGATGGTGGGGAAGTTGCAAAGTAGGGAAGGGAGTGTACCATGCATCAAAAAACAGACAAGAGAAATGTGAACCCTCTTGTGTACTGAACCTCAGGTCAGTAAGGGTTTGCGGTCTGTAGCAGAGTTGAGGTCTATTATGGAGCTGGAGGAGGGAGGGGGTCTAGTATGGAGCTGGAGGAGGGAGGGGGTCTAGTATGGAGCTGGAGGAGGGAGGGGGTCTAGTATGGAGCTGGAGGAGGGAGGGGGTCTAGTATGGAGCTGGAGGAGGGAGGGGGTCTAGTATGGAGCTGGAGGAGGGAGGGGTCTAGTATGGAGCTGGAGGAGGGAGGGGGTCTAGTATGGAGCTGGAGGAGGGAGGGGGTCTAGTATGGAGCTGGAGGAGGGAGGGGTCTAGTATGGAGCTGGAGGAGGGAGGGGTCTAGTATGGAGCTGGAGGAGGGAGGGGTCTAGTATGGAGCTGGAGGAGGGAGGGGTCTAGTATGTAGCTGGAGGAGGGAGGGGTCTAGTATGGAGCTGGAGGAGGGAGGGGGTCTAGTATGGAGCTGGAGGAGGGAGGGGTCTAGTATGGAGCTGGAGGAGGGAGGGGTCTAGTATGGAGCTGGAGGAGGGAGGGGGTCTAGTATGGAGCTGGAGGAGGGAGGGGGTCTAGTATGGAGCTGGAGGACGGAGGGGGTCTAGTATGGAGCTGGAGGAGGGAGGGGGTCTAGTATGGAGCTGGAGGAGGGAGGGGGTCTAGTATGGAGCTGGAGGAGGGAGGGGGTCTAGTATGGAGCTGGAGGAGGGAGGGGGTCTAGTATGGAGCTGGAGGACGGAGGGGGTCTAGTATGGAGCTGGAGGAGGGAGGGGGTCTAGTATGGAGCTGGAGGAGGGAGGGGGTCTAGTATGGAGCTGGAGGAGGGAGGGGGTCTAGTATGGAGCTGGAGGAGGGAGGGGGTCTAGTATGGAGCTGGAGGAGGGAGGGGGTCTAGTATGGAGCTGGAGGAACATGTGTAGACCTCCGGTGACCATGTTTTGTTCCTTCTGATTTTCCCATTAATCCTTTATTAATACAAAGTAGTTTGACCATACATACTGCTCAGTGGATTAATAAAGTATGATTAATCTGGGGATTATTTTAATTCCAGTCTCTGGAGATCATGGTAATTGGCTCCAGAGAGGACTGATCATGGGTTTGCTGAGGCCTCTGTCCGGCTCCAGAATCATTGCTTCACTAGCCTCAACTAAACACACCATCATCTATGCAGATGGATTGTTTTCATCCTATAACAGGCATTTTCCACTGCTCAGTCAGTCCACAGTCTGCACCCGGAGAGCCCTGTAACTTTCCAGATGATAAACACACAGTATCCATGCTTGTGCTGCAAAAACAGATGGCTTGAAAGAGGACAAGAGAAAGAGATGGAGCGAATGTAACACAGGAAGGATCAAGATGGGGGAGAGACACATTTCAACAGTAGCCGAGAAGCAAACCCACCATTGCAGCATAAGAAACATGTTAAATCACATTCCTTTCTTGGTTTGCAGGAATGGATTTGGGGTGGAAGGAGACAAGTGAAGGGAGGTTAGTTGTCAGTTCCCTGTTGCTGGCTGACGGGCCAGGCTTGTGAGGAGAAGGCCCCAGATAGTCTCAGAGGTCTGGAGCTTATCTTTGAGTGTTAGTGAACCAGGTTGGATCCCTGGAATGTTCTGAAGTGATTGCAAAGACCACTATCTATTCTGACTTCTTCTAGGCAAGAGGGAAAGAAGTATTTCTGTGTGTGTAGGGGGGGGGGGGGGGGGTCAGACCTGAGTGAAGCGTCAAAACATATGTTTTCCGGTAGGTATGTGGCAGTGTGTATAGTCTGACTGAGAATAAGGGTGAGCTTGAGATAACCACAGTATATGCCCTAGCATGCTAGTTTGGTTTGTTTTAGGTGGGTGTGTTTGAGAGAATCCTCACTCGTGATGCTTTACACGTACACACGCACACTCAACACGCACACACTATCTCTTTCTTACACTGTGTCTCTTTCTCTTGTAAAGGTAGATGGCCCATGACAAAGGTGTGGCCAGTCAAGAACTGACTCTAACGGTGGTGTGTGTGTGTTTAAACTCTTACTGCATTACAGTTGCGGTGTGTGTTTGAGTTCAGACCTCCTCTGAAGCCCTCACAGGATGGCCTTGTCATGAAGCTGTCTTCGTGATGACAGCTGTGATTTACACTTCTACTGTACGTGTTGGCTGTCTGTGCGTCTCTGCTATGAACTTTGATGGTAGCTTTTTCACTCTGTATGTTTGTTCACACAGTGTGTGTATGTGTATATGAGTTACCAGGAGGGGAAATGTCAAACAAGCAATGCTAATGATGATTCCATTCTAGACCAGGTTAGCTCCCCTGACAGTTCTGGAAGAGAATAGCTAACATGCACTTAATAGACACACACACTGGCTGTGTTACTGGAAACACAAGGGAGAGCTTTCGGAAAAATAACATCTTGAAAACGGTGCTCGTCATTTGTTGAAATCCTGGGCATTCTCTATGGACTCACTCAAAATGGCAGCTGTTGTCGGTTTGGTTTCTCTGTAAGTCTCTCCTCACTCAGCGTGGCTGAATGTCCCGACAGTGGTGTCGGTTTCCTGGAGAGAAGGGTGATAAGAGAAGTGTGGAAAGAGGGCAGAAGGAGGGCGTCTTTGAAAACCGGTGAACATTGCAATCGATGGCGGTCTGAGGACGAGATAAAGGGGGGAGGGGTGGGGATGGGGGTGGGACAGTTACTAGCAGAGAATGTAGAGAGAATGTAGGTCAAAACAAACAGGTTGTTTCCTCGAAGCCTCCTGTCTCAGCTCAGTCAGTCATTAGTTAATCAGCTTTAGGTCGGGTTGAGAGGACCAGTGCACCCACCGTGTGCACCACTCCGCCCAGCTTACACTCCCAACCTGCTGTCTGCCAGGCTGGATAAACACCCCAACCATCTAATCAAACTGTTGTTTTGGGCCTAAGGAGTAATTCCACAGACCCAATGTTACACACTGACAGGATAAGCAGGAGCTGTTACACACAGCTGAAGCATTCATTCATGAACCCCCTTTCTATTGTAAAGTATGTATATTCTGTCATACACAATCAAGACATTATGCTCCTTTTCTGCAAAGGACCTACAAAGTTTAAACTCATAAACAAGAGTTTCAGTTCTCGTACCTAAATGTATGCATACTAATCCGAATGTCTGTTTTTTCCTTTATCTCTCTAGAGAGAGCCAGGCACTCCCTGGCTGGCCTGTCCTCCTCTTCCTCCTCCTCTTCCTCCTCCTCCACTAGTTGTATCCGTCGCACATCCTCTCTGGACGCCCTGACGGGACCCTACCTGTCCGGACACTGGCCCCGCGATGCAGCCCATGCTCCCTGTGGCCCCTTCATGAGAGACAAATCCACACAGGTAGGACACCCCCCCCCCACTCCCAAGCATATTTGACACAACAGTCCTTGTACAACGTGCACTTCCAACAACACGCCATGCTCTTAGACACAATACTCTCCCCTCATATATATATATATATATATATATATATATATATAATTATACACCCAAGAGCACACACAACACTGTACAGAGACAATCATTTTATTTCCCAGGTTATTGTTATTTACAGAAATGGAACAGAATAACACATCCTCATCATATGTCATTCATGTCAAAACACAATAACGCCATCTCTGAATCATAAATAAGGTATCTCAATTATTTGCACTCAAGCCTTTAAATAGTAAATTGTGGTAACTAACGGTTTTACAAGATATTAGAGAGGATAGAAAGAGACTGAGGGACAGAGAGATGCAGTAAGATAGAGAGACACAGTAAAAGAGAGACAGAGAGAGGAAGCCTCTCCCCAGCCGACAGAGCGATGAGAGGAAACGACAGCATATTTCTGGTGAGCGCTATGGTGTGCCAGACAGCCCACTGTCATGGCTGCATTCTTTCCTACCACTGTTCTCCTTTTCCTCTGTTTGAAGAAGGCAGGGTCCTATCCTGCCATCCTCCTCCTGCTGGAAGCCCAGAGAGGCTGAGGATGTTTGTTGTCATGTTACTTTGACCCCCCCACACATTCTGTTAATTTCTTCTTCTTATTATTATTTTTTTCATTAAAAAAACTGCTACTCTCTGTTGTGGGTCTAAGTGGCAGCCTGTTGTTGTGTCCCTCTAGATGAAACTTCCCCTATTCAGACCTAAGACTTTCCCTTCCCCAAACCATTTTCCGGACAGACACTCTTAACACCCTCTTACACAAACACACATTCGTCCAGCAGCCTCTTGCCTAAACCCACACACTTCCAATATGCTGACATTCAAACACACACTCTCAAACAAACACATGGTCTACCAACCTCCTCCTACCTGAACCCACACACTCACCAGTCTTTCATACAAACATAGACACGTACTGTGGAACCTAGGCCCCAGAGTGTGGAATGTGGTCGACATTTACTGAGTTCCATCCCTGAACACTTCGCCAAAACAACCAGATTCAGAATCAGGTCAATTCTAGTAGTTGCCATGGAGCTTGACTCACACCTAGTGACCAAACAACAACACAGGAACCAGGCCTAAGCATGCCTCAGGTCCCAGTGGACCCAGTGAACTGTACTCACCCACAGCAGTAAACACATAGACTTACTGTACAACATGTGAACGGAAGAGTCTTAAACTAGTGCTCCTGTTTAGTGTCAGCCAACCAAACGCAGATAAAACTTGAATCATCTTAAAAGACTTGAAGAAGGATTCATGTTAGTTTCAGTCAGATTAATGTACCAACAGTATCATGTTAGAAAGTAGTTCAGCCAGTCAGCAATGTCACATATACTTCTTTATCTGTGTGATCAGTGTAGTCCCGTCCTTCAGGCTACTTGTGTTATGCCAGGTTATGTAGTGTTATATCAGCAGCAGTCCATGGTGCTGTAACTGGGGTGTTGACCTGATAACAACAGTAGCTTGTATTTCAGGCTTTATCCAGCTCTTTGTCTGGCCTCAGAAAGTGTCATAAAGGCAACCGGAGATATGAGGCTTAGCCTGAATCACACTGCAGTGGAAAATGGTAATTATCATTCTGTTCCAAAGCAACCTGAGCAGACATGTACCTCCTCCACTCTGAGGTGTGTTCAAGAGGACAGGGTGGGATGGTGTGGGGTGGGGATAGTTAGAAATGTTTCATGTTGAGGGATAGTGATAGATACGGGCTTCTCAAAAACTGGAGCCAGGTCTAAAATTACAGCAGTGCGTGCCTGGGGGTCAGCTGAGCCCATAAACCCAGGAATAACAGGAGCTTTTGGGCTGTTATCACTGCTCCTTTCACACACTGCAGCACCAAAGGGCTGGCTACAGTGGCGTCGCCCTCAGCGGAGCAGACTGTCTGGGCCTGGACATGAACCTGGATTGGAACCTACATATGGACCTGGAGCAAAGTCAGTGATATAGGTGGAGAGTGTGACAGAGAGAGGAGTCGGGGGGGAAACCGGTAGCCTAGAGGGGGAACTCTCTCCTGGGTCTCATAAGAACCACATGGCGGTTTAAGATTGCTACCTCACATATTGCTGCGGTCACACGGAAGATAATTAAATGCCAAACATTATTATAAACTTATTGAATCATCTGCTGATGTTTTTCTTATCTGATCGTGCTGTAGAAGAGCTGGTAAATAATAATCATCAGTAATAAGGGCATTTCAAGGACAGTGCTGCATGGCTGGAAAGCGTGTGGTGTTTGATGTCGGGCTGGAGGCACGGCGCTGCAGCTCCACAGACTCCACCATGCAGCGCTGTCACACTGGAACAAGAAAGAGCTTTTTGTCATGCTAATCCCATCTCTCTCTCTCTCTGACAAGCAAAACATCTCAGCTATGTTCTCCAGACACTTGTGTCTTTCTAGAGGCCTGCGGTGAGCTTGCAGGCAGACAGGGAGGCTACCCCCCCTCCCCCAATTCCCCCCCCCACCACCCCTAGAGAGTGCCCTCAGGTCCCCTGTACTTAAGCAGCCAGCCAGCGTCAGAGCTGGTAGAAGAATGGTTCAGCTCTGACAACTCTCTCTGCCTGCTGTGTCACACGCAACGCCCATAGAGAGAAAAGGGGGAGGTTGCGTGTGTGTACGCATGCCTGTGTGTTGTGTACAGCTCCATAGGATATTCTGTATGATAAATATACAGCATTTGTTTGAACCCTATCTCTGTCATCAGGTCAGACTGTGTGGCCTTCAATTCTTTGCACTATCCTAGTGTATTCCCTATACCACAAAAGAGCATCTTTAGTATACACAGATTTACTCCTCAGCCTCACCTCACGAGTAAAATTTCAGTGTTTACGGAAATAGTAGGAGTTTTAATCCACCTTCCATCTTAACTGTATTTATGGAGTTGGAAGCTTAGGAGATTTGCTTGTGTCGTCTCAGTCCAGGCATGTTTCATATTAGACCTCTGGATTGTTTTGACTTCATCTCCTGTGTTGGTTTCCACGGGCAGACTGTTGTTACATCACAGGCCCTGGGCCTCTACCCATGACCAGGCTTCAAAGAGGGCCTAAACCCAGCCTACCCTCGGCACATAAAGAGCCCTTTGTCTCCTGCATTAGGCTACTCCACTCTGCTCTACCCACAGCCCCAGACTCCCAGCCCCATACAGTAACCCAGGTTTTCCAGACCCAGAATCCACTCAAGACTTAGACCCAGACTCAACCTCAACCCTAGCTCCAGACTCTGCTTCAGTCCTGTCCCCAAGCCTCAGCCCAAGCGCTATAAGCCCCCAGTCTGAGCCTCAGTCCCCCTCAGCTCCAGCCCCCCAGCTCCCCGTCCCCCTAATCCACAGCCCCCTCAGATCTACTGTAACTACACACTTCAAGTTGACTCACCCTCTCTCTCTCTCTTGGAGCACATGCTACACGAGGAGCCCAAACCCGCACACAGTAATTGCCTTTTACCAAGTATTTTTACAGAGTGTGTAGGGGATTTCAGATCCCGTCTGGCAGTTTGTGGCCTCAGTGTTTAAGGAGAAAGCCAGACGTATACAGTGGAGGAAGGCTGTTCGCTCAGCTAAATGACCGTGGGGTACATATGACCGACCCAGACAGATGGACGTACACAGTAGACACACAGACGCTGTCTCAGGATGATGCCAGACGTCTCTATCCCGACCCATAGTGTGTATCATTCTGTCTCTCTCTCTGTTGCGTTCTCTGTTCCTGTTCACGCTCCTGCCCTTCTCTCTTGTCTTTTCCCCCAAAAAATTAATCCTCCCTTCTCCTCTCCTCCCCATCCCCTCCTCCCCCCTGTGCAGTCCTCCCAGCTGGTGCACAGAGCTGTCTCTGTGTGCCTGGCCATCCGCCGGCCAGCCAGTTCAGCTGGAAATCTTAAACTTGTGGGAAGGAGAGGAAGTGATCTCTGGCAGGGTTCTGGAGGTCCGGGGGCTGTGAGAGCCAGTCAGTAGCCCAGCCTCAGGCCTCCCTATCAGGGAGACAACAGGCCCAGTCATGCCTCCCTCTCCACCCACCCGGGGTCCTTGTACACCAGGCTGAAACAGGAGCCTGGTGAGGGACACTGGAGCGGCACAGAGAATGAAAGAAGCCAACAGTTCATTATTTATCACTGATCAATTCACAGCCTGTCAACGTGGCCAGCCAACTAGCCCAGACAGACACTTTCTCTGGCTCTTCCCTGGAGACCAAAGGAGTGTCAGCAGTTAGCAGCCCCAGCTGCTCCACCACCGCCTACATTACTTAAGCTTGAGGAATGTCCAGTTGTGTCAGTGATGTTTCGAACGGGATATGAGTGAGACACAGATTTAAAAAAACAACTTTGCTGAAACCCAGATTTAAGATGGAGAGATGGGTTTGGAAACAGGAGAGGGAGAGTGAGGGCAAGTGAGAGATGGAGAGGAAATGGCAGGGATAACTAGAGGGAGGATGGAATGATGGAAAGAAGAATGAAGAAACGGAGGGGATGAGAGGGAGAGAGTGACGTGTTCATCAGTGTGTATTTGTTTTTGTGCAAAGATTCAGTCACCCTAGGAAGTAGTATTATTCCAGTTGATGTTGAAATCAGGCAGGGGTTATGTAAATTGATACCATGTGTGAAATGGTCGAACAAACTGAATATAGGCTTATTGCCTAAACAGTTGAAGACCAAGGATCAACTTATGTTGATGGTTGGAGTGTAGTATTTCACTAATTGCATTTAAAAGAGAGACTCATTTGGACGCATTTGGACAAGTCACTTCTTATTGCTTCCAGACGTGGTGTTTGATGATCCAGTCCTATTGATCTGCCCTAGCAATCTGAAGGGTTCCAGACTGCCCTCCATGTTTGTTTTCTATTGAGTTCAGTGCAGTGGACCGGTCAGAGCATGTTTGGGTAATGGCCTGTGTGTGTGTGTGTGTGTGTGTGTATGTATGTATGTTACTAGGCTAGTAGATAATGTGTTGTTGTAGCACCATCTTTTCGGGGATGATGTGTTTTGTGTGTTCCTGGACCGGGACTATAAATCCACCACTCGCTGTCGTTAAAGCAGCAGTTTAAACTACAGCCAGGAGAGTGTAAACTACAGTCATTGAATTAGAGAAAGAAGGAGAAAGAGAGAGAGAGGGAAGAGAGTAAAGCAGGAATTTTCCGAAGGAAGGAGGCATTCAGTTGGTTTGGTTCACAGGCGCATAAGAGCTGTAATTACAGGTTTATGAGGAGAGGCTGTTTCTGCTGCATGGTGAGAGAGAGAGAGAGAGAGAGAGAGAGAGAGAGAGAGAGAGAGAGAGAGAGAGAGAGAGAGAGAGAGAGAGAGAGAGAGAGAGAGAGAGAGAGAGAGAGAGAGAGAGAGAGAGAGAGAGAGAGAGAGAGAGAGAGAGAGAGAGAGAGAGAGAGAGAGAGAGAGAGAGAGAGAGAGAGAGAGAGAGAGAGAGAGAGAGAGAGAGAGAGAGAGAGAGAGAGTGAGAGAGAGAGAGAGAGAGAGAGGAGAGAGAGAGAGAGAGAGAGAGAGAGAGAGAGAGAGAGAGAGAGAGAGAGAGAGAGAGAGAGAGAGAGAGAGAGAGAGAGAGAGAGAGAGAGAGAGAGAGAGAGAGAGAGAGAGAGAGAGAGAGAGGAACGTTGTTGATTTCTGGCCAAACTCACACACTGAAGTGTTGTAAAGTACTTCTGTGTTTTTTGTGTGTGTTGCCATGGAGTTTGAAACCACAGTTCTCAAAGTTAGTCTTACCAACTGCTTTGGTAAGCAGTTTAACTTTTTTGATTGGAGTATGGGCTTTTGATCTAATCGTATGGTAACATTTCAGTAAACATGGAGGCTGTGTCTCTGCATGTTTACAGTCCAGTGTTCCAGATCATATATTCCTTGTGTTTACAGAAAGTTCTCATTCCAGTGCAGCCTGCTGTTTCTCCTCTGCAGAGCCTAACTATGCTAGACAGGGAGACTGGAATTGGGCACATTCAGTCAGGGTTTGCTTTGGCCCGACTGTACTGCTTGGTGACTTGGATGGGTAGGGTTGGAACAATTTGGGATGACTTAATTGGTTCAATTTTCCAGAAAAGATCAATCGAGCATAGCTTAAGTGTAATCTGGTAAGGACTGTCTTGATGGATTTGCCTTTCCTAAAATCCAGCAGATTGAGTTGGTGGTGAAGGATCTACTTGTGTACTTGGCGTTCTCTGTTGAAAGGAGTTGCATCATCATCACAGCTTCAGTTGTTTTTTTTCCTCCCTCCGGGCCTCCTTAGCACAGCTAAACTCTGAAGAACGCTGACACACACTCCCCAACGTGACAAACTAACATCCTCAAAGATGGCTGATTCAGAAACGCAGCTTTAATAAAGCAGCATTTAGATGCGAGCAGGGCTTGTTGGCTAGCAAACAGACCAGGCTCCATAGTAATGAGCCACAGAGCAACGCGGTGAAAAGGCTTTGTCAGTTTGTTTGTCATCTCTGTGACCCCCTGCTTGCCCCAATCCTCCCATTAACTACCCCACCTCCCCCATCCTCACCCACCAACCAAGCCTACCCCAACCCTATAATGTTCTAGAAGTTTGAATAAGAAATAAGTCTGGACAAAACTTCTTGTTTATTGTGAAGGCTCGTTGTCCCAACTGTTTGTTAGCTTAACACAATATAGATGTTCTACAATTATTGTAATATGTTAACAAACTCTTGTGTGTGTGTGTGTGTGTGTGCGTGTGTGTGCGTGTGTGCATCTCCAGACCCCCAGCGCCTGGACAGATGAATGTTCAGAGGAGAAGAAGACCGACTCCCACAAGCGGTCAGCCTCCTGGGGAAGCACTGACCAGCTTAAGGAGGTCAGAGACGCGAGCAGGACACACACATTCACACACACACACACACACACACACACAGACGCGTTTAGGACCTTCTCTCTTCCTCCAGCTCCTCCAGCCTTTCTTTGTTCCATTCAGAGGGGCTAGAAAGGAGGTTGGGAGCAGTGGTGGGTGGGGGTGAGGAGGGGGCATCTCTGGCTGCCCTCACCCCTCTGTGTGGGGGGCTGTGAATGTGGTTGGCCTGGTGGGGGGGCCAATGATGGGTGGGAGGGGGCCAGGGGGCGCAGGTCATGGCAGACTGTGTGTCATTATCATATTATTCTGAATCTTCAGTGAACCGCGAGTAGCCCTGGTGTCAACTCACATTACACCCCCCAGTCCTCCACGGTTACCTCTTCTGTATGACTGGCAAGTTTATAAACTCACCCTCAACCTATTCTTCTATTCTTCCTCCTCTCTGGCTTTGTCTCTCTCCGTCTCTGTCTGGGTGTCACTGGTCACAGATCCTCCTGGATCACAGCCATCCTCGGATATCTCGTTTGGCCTCTCCACTAAACTGTGTCGGTGTCTTTTTAGTTTGATCAACTGTCAATTTCCTGGTTTCTCCATATGGCATCCTCTCTGAGTCACCTTGCAGCCTCTCACAGTAATTCGCCGGGAGTCACATGACGGCGTTTTTGAAACCTTCCTTCTTCCTCTGTCACCAGCTGAACTCAATAGGGAACTTGGCGAACATTGTCGTATTTCTCTGGAATCGTTTTCATCACAATAATGAGTAACAGAGAGAGACACAAAGTTACTTTGGATTGACAAATACTCTGGTGTCAGTGAAGCATAGTTATGAGTGCTGCAGTCCAGGGGGGCTATTCTCTGCTCCTTGGGAATGGGTAAGTGTGTGTCTGTCCTCTTGGGAAGGGTGGATTCTCATGCCTCCCAACCATTGTGTTGGATAATGAGGGAGACATTATGCTAACGTGTCATTAACTAGCCTGGTGCTACCAGCTCTGATTTATTGATTAAACGACCAAAGACCTTACTATCAACAGGACATCCGATTCCCTCCCCTTGACTGCTGGATCACACACACACACACACACACACAGAAGGGATTCTAGGGGCAGATGTAGAGGGAAGGGTTGACCCCAGCAGGGTGGTGTGCGGCGTTGGCGTGGCGTCTGTTTGTGTGTGTGTGTGTGTGTGTGTGTGTGTGTGTGTGTGTGTGTGTGTGTGTGTGTAGCATAATCACCCTGGAATGTTTTGGGACAAGACCTGCATGGGCTGACAAAGAAGATCTGAATCTATTAAATATTGTACAATAAACAATTGTACATTATGTAATTTGACCACATTGTTGGACAGTAACTAATGTTTTACAACCTGTAGAATAGTAAAAATTGTGTATTTATTTTATATATACTGCATTTCCAAGTGCTTTTCTCTCTCTCCTCATAACTCTCTCTTTCTATGCCTCTTTCTCTCCTCATACCTCTCTCTTTCTATGCCTCTCTTTCTCTCTCTCTCCTATACCTCTCTCTTTTTGTGCCTCTCTCTCATGTTTCTCTCCCCACAGATCGCAAAGTTGCGTCAGCAGCTCCAGCGCAGCAAGCACAGCAGCCGTCACCATCGCGACAAGGACCGCAAGTCACCCTTCAACGGCAAACATGCTGCCATCCACCAATCACAGGTGAGATCACCCACCCACCAAACACAAAGGGTTAGGACGACAAGGTCGCTGCGGTAACCATTAACCACTCTGCCATCCACCAATCACAAGTGAGCTGGCACACCTCAGGGGATGAGAGGAAGGGGCTACTGTGTTAGCAGTTGCTACGGTGACCCTGGCGTATTTGTTTTTCTTTTCTCTGTTCATCATCACCTGGATGAGTAGACACAATAGCATAAGGACTCGGTCAAATGCATTGCATCGCATGTATTGTTTACTGAGGCCACTGATAGTGATGACATAGAGTTGCAGTGGCGTGGTTCGGAGTGTGTGTGTATCATGAGCCCAGTGGTCGGAGGGCAGAGTTGGACAACGTTGAGCCCCGGGGGAACAGATGTCTCCAAACGGAGACACGAGGCGAGGAGTTTAGAAGCGGGGGGGGGGGGGGAAGCGTGCCTTGATTTGTGTGCCTGTTGCTCCGTGAATGCCTGCCTGCGTCTTCTGTTCATGCCAGTGTGCGTGCGCGAGTGCTTGCTCAACTCTCTTCATGTGTGTTTGTGAGTGTCTGAGCGCGCGTCCGGGTGTGGGTGTGTGTGTGTGTGTGTTGTGGGGCTTAATAGCCAACGCCAGGTGCAGCAATGGAGGCTGAAAGGCTTCTCTTCATGAGGAGTGAATTAGTGAATAAATTAGTGTGTGTTCTCCAGGGGCCTCTCGCGCTGCGATCTGCTCTGTCCTTGGCTGTTTTGTGTTTGTCCATGAATTAGAGCAGCATGTGGCCTGTGTGACGCCGCCTCATTCCCTACTGTACCCTGCCTGCCAGTCAATTAAAGGACACACTCTGGACAGCCTGTGTGTGTGTGCGCGTGCGTGGGCTCCCGTGCGTGTCTGTGTGTGTGTGTGTGTGTGAGAGACTACGGGTGGGGTACTTGTGGGTTCTGGGGTTTTTGATCCTGTGCCTGTGGCAGACTGATGTACCATCTGTCGCTGTGTAGGGATCAGCCCACGATATTGAACCGTCAACCGGTTGACAAAACCATGCTTAATCAGCCCTGTACCGCAGGCTCTGTGGCTGTCTGTACCTGTATGTACCTGTATGATGTATTCCTGTGTGTTGGATACTTCATCTAGATAGGGGAGAGATGGGGAGAGGAGCAGAGTCAGGTCTTTGATGCGCTCGTGTAAAACATTGTTCCCCAGGCATTACACACAGCCCAGCTTCTCTCCCGCTGAAAGATGGAAACGGAAAAATCAACGAAAGTGAATTCCCTGGAAAACCTGAGCTTCCATTCTAGGAAAATGTCATGTTCAGTAGGATAGCAATCGGCCGGAGCATATGTTTCTACTCTATATTAATCATTAGGTCGAACAATGCATCAATATTTTATGAACAAGTGTGTGTGTGTGTGTGTGTTTCTATGTGTGTGTCGAGATGCCTGTAGTTCTCCTCATAGCAGGGGTAGTGGGGAGTGTTTTACCAGTTCTCCTCGGGTTTATTTGCTCTGGGTTTTTCCCTGTCTCGGCCCAGTCTCTGGTTCCTATTAGCTGTAATGGGGAGCAGCTGAGTGGGAGGTTTAGACTGGACACTACCTCCAGCCACGGGCCTTAGCTGCCCACATAGCTTAATCATAGCAACTCTGGGGTTGTTTGGAGTGTGTGTGTGTTAGTGCTATTCCTGTCAACTGTGTGTTTGTGTTCCTTCAGTGAGCTCAGGAGTGGACCCCCAGCCTTGCGTCTAGATTGTACTCCGG
Source organism: Osmerus eperlanus (assembly GCF_963692335.1). Taxonomy (NCBI): domain Eukaryota; kingdom Metazoa; phylum Chordata; class Actinopteri; order Osmeriformes; family Osmeridae; genus Osmerus; species Osmerus eperlanus. Next base: position 5,992,296 of record NC_085020.1, read on the forward strand.
CCCCAGGCTCTCCAGTGGCCTAACACTGGGGACGCAGCTCAGTACGGGTAGTCTCCAGTGAATTTGTCTACCTGCCTACTGCTGCTCGTCTGTCCTGACAAATCAGGACCAATGTGACGATACCCCTAGTTAGAGGTATTTTCGGTCTTATCAGAAATGCTGATTTCTGCTAATCCCGCTCAGTCCATTGCAGGTAAAGGGAGGAAAGAAAGGATACCTCCATAGACTATTGAAGCTCAACCATGAAGCAGACAGATCTGGGTTTTTTAATTGGCTCAGTGAGATGAATAATGGTTATTCCCTGGTGGGTGTGTATGTGTGTAGTTGGCACAAAGCTACACACCTGCCCCTGTCAAAAGGAGCATGCCCCACTCCCCCCAGGCCTTTCCAGCTTGTTTCCTCTGGAGTGTGGGGGCTGATTGATGTAAAAGCTCCTGGATGGAGAACTCACACAGTGACCTCTGGAGAGGCAGGGCCATGCTGTGGACAAGAGCAGAGGAAGGGGGCTGCACCCTGCTCGCTGGGCTGTGGATGTGGAGGGGGTAGGGGTTTGTGGTGTGTGTGTGTGTGTGTGTGTGCATGCGTTATCAGGGGGGATGGGGGCGGGGGGGGGGGTGCTGCGGTGTGTGTGCATGTGCAAAAAGCTCTTTTATGTTTTCAAAAAGGAGCTAAAGATGAAGTGGCAGTCATGAAGCGGCTTTCTTCCCAGAAATAAAAGGAGGGCTGGAAAGAAAGGGAACGGAAGAAAGGAAAGCAAAGCTGGATGGAGGGAGAAAAAACAAGCTTATAGGCAGGGCAGGCAGCAGTGCTGGAGTATTATCCCCTTGCTGCTGGCAGAGGGGTCAGGTCAGCTGTGCCTCTTGAAGTCCTGGACAACAGCCACCAGACAGACGGTCTATTGAGCTGTACAGTAGACCATACAGCGAGGGCTGACTGTTGTTCAGCTCAGACTGTCCACACACATCTCAGTAGTATCCATAGCTCACATTCAGAGTTTCCTCAGGACTGCCCTGGCCACATTTGAATTTGCTAACATGCGTCCTTCCGTCCCTATCTGATTGTATTTAATAAAACACGGTTGGAGAGATGCAGAGCAGAAATCAAAGAGGCCCAGTCGTAGCTAAAGGGTGCTTACTCCCCCTCTGAGTATATCCTGTCCCATGATCTCCTAGTTTATTCTCAACAGGAAGCCAGTAGGCCTACCAATCAGCAGGGATCAGGCCTGTTTGTGTCGTTTTCACTCTGTCAACACTCTCCTCCCAGTCCTCCCTCAGTCTGGGAGTCATGTGAAAGTTAGTATGAGGTCTCAGAGAGATCTGAGAGGGTAAATGTTAGTCTAGTAGAGTTCTGTGTGGGGGGGAAGCTGTGGAGTGTATGATGAGCCCTCCGTTTGGAGAGCCAGACTAGGGAACAACAGCACCCACTAGTGGCAGATATGAGAATGGTGGCGAGAGAGGCCATGTTGTTTTTACCACCCCATTCATACCAGTAAAACAGCAATGAATTACTGTCTGCTCGGGATGAATCAACACAGATGTTTTAGCTGGGTTACTTGTAAAAAGAAAAGGTTGTATTTCTCTTTCTTTTACAGTGTTTGGTCTGGGGTGTTCCAGAATCTGCCTCACTTTGATTTGATGCCATAGATTTTATAGGGAGATCCTGTACCTTTTTTAGTTGTATACGTGTGGTTTTATGTTTGTGTGACTGTGCGTCACCTCTCTCTGTGAAAAGCTCTCTTAAAAGGGAATAGTCTAATGAATCACATGGGTTTATAAGTCCAAACTGGTCAAATGAATAGGGACATGATTGGCTTCAAAGAGATTCCTGTGCCTGGCTTGCAGTGTCAGACCAGGCATGGTAACCAGCACCAGCAATCTGACAAACACAAGCAATGCCAATGATTTTAATGTACTGTGCTTGTATAAGTACTGTTTTTTGTGTTTGTTCTATGGTTTGTCTATCTATTGTCTAGTATGTCTGTCTGGTTATGAAGGGTTGTCCATTAAGTGCAATGCATCAAGTTTCAATCTCTATTAATTTTGTTTTACTTTTATCGCACTAGTGGTCAGAACATTATTGATGTAGAAGTCTCCCCTCCCCCAACTAGCTTCAGCTCTTCGCTCTGTCTGTCTCTTACATTAAAAGACAACAGGCAAGATGGCTGCCACTGCTGGTGGTTTTGTTCGTGACCCAAAAAGCATCCCATGAAGTTTCCCTGAGTCATCTGCTATTGTTGAGACCAGTGGGGGATCTGACCTTGCTCTGTCCCCTGAGACTAGCAACGAGGACACTGTGACAAAAGCCAAGCCTCCTCCTCTCCCTCCTCCTCCTACTTTTCTTTTTCCTCCTAGCATGGCTGATTTATCTGCTTTTGTCGTTGTGCTGATGACCTGAAGGTCACTGGGGTTTTGCTTCGTTAGTAGCCAGCTATAAAGAGCTATTGGTCAGTGGAGCTAAAATATCTTTGACACGAACTTGGTCAAAGAAAAGATTCATTTCAGGAATACGTGTTGCATGTTTAAGTCGATGTAACTATTTTTATGGTCAGAGTTTATTGTGCCTCCAACTGCCTGCTGAGATGTAGGAAACACTTAGAGATGAACTACTAACAGACGAGCCCACACACTGTCTCCGCACACGCATATCATGGTGCAGTGTTAATTTAAGCAGTTTGGTGTTATCGCTTTGTTGTTTCTCGTTGAGTGGTAGGACTATTGTGATGCTAATGCTGGGTTCATCCAAGTCATGAAAGACACAGAGAGCCTCTCAACTCTGAACAGGGCCCCTATAGAATCCCTGAGAGCACACGTAGTAAACCTCATCCACCTTCGTCCGCTCCAGGCTCCGGTCCCAAAGAGTGTCCTCATCCCCGTCCCCAAGACCTCGGTGTCGCGCTTCCGGAACAGCGTGGAGGGCCTGAACCAGGAGATCGAGAGGATCATCATCCGAGACCCGGCTGAGAGGGAGCAGCTCGCGGTGAGGACAGGGGACAACCCGACTCTCCTGGTGGAGAAGCATCCGTTCGGCCAGAACAGAGTTCCATATCAGGGCTCCTTTGTGACCATTAGGAACTCCTAAAGGAATGACTGTTAGCGAGGTTCTTGCCTTTGGCACTTATTTCTTTTTTCACAATGTATGCTTCATGTTCTGGCTACCCGCAATTTTTGGTGCTATCTCGTTGTTATGATCAGTGACCTATGCACTTTTGGAAAGCTCTCGCTTGGAAGTCGCTTTGGATAAAAGCGTCTGCTAAATGAATGCATGTAAATGTAGCTTAATGTCGTCCCTCCGCTGTATATCCAGCCCCAGGACGTCCCAGATGGGCGCCGTGCCCCCCCGCCTCTGTACCAGCACTGCAGCAGCTCCCGGAGCATCAACACCCAGACCCCCTCGGCCACCGCCGGCACCAACGCCGGCGGTAACCAGAGCAACGGCAGCAGCCGCTCGCATTCGGTGTCGCCCAACTTCCTGGCTGTCGCCAATGACGACGCGGAGGGAGAAGGAGAGGACGGGAGTCCCTATCCCAGTGAGGAGCTGCTGAACGAGGGCAGAGAGAAAGGTGAGGACCTTCCCCCACTCACACATTCAAGCCGACATATACATATTCATTGAGAAAGCTGGAAACTGACCCCTGAAACCTAAACCCGAGACTTTTACACCAACGGAAGTGGAGCCCCAATCTGCAGCTAATCAGAGAGACTGAATGAATTAATAAGTACTGATGATATCCAACTGTGTTTTTTCCCCTAGATTTGTGTCCCAGCTCTCCTCTGCCAAAGTACGCTTCATCCCCCAAACCCAACAACAGCTACATGTTCAAACGAGAGCCTCCAGAGGGCTGCGAGAGAGTCAAGGTCTTCGAGGAAACACAGTCAGTGATCTTAGCTCCACTTCTCATGCACATCATGATTGTTTTGGCCATGATCTCTTAGCTTGTGGGCTAATGTTAGTACTCCCAGCCTGTCAAACCTTGAAACAGAGATAGTCCTGTCAGCAGCTTGAGACAGCTGAGGCATGATTTGCAGTTCTAACTGTGTTGTTCTCCTCCCAGGGCCAAGCGAGGGCAGGAGATCCCAGCGTTCCTATCTCCGGACAAGAACAAGGTAAACTTCATCCCCAACAGTGGCTCTGCCTTCTGCCTGGTCAGCATCCTCAAGCCCCTTCTCCCCACGGCCGAGCTCAACCTGAAGGCTCCTGCAGTGGGGGGGAGCCTGTCCCCCCTCCCCCTGGTGGACCAGGACCCCAGAATGTCCAGAGGAACCAGCACCTCCGTTCAGCAGCCCTCCTCTCTCCCACTCTCCAGGCGCCTGGAGGAAACAGAGAGCTAGAACTCCCCTCCTGGCAGCCAGAAGCGACAAGAACCGGAATCCTCAGAACAAGACCCAGAACAACTCAGAACATGTCCTGAATCTGAATCATGTCCTGAATCAGAACATTTCCTGAATCAGAACATGTCCTGAATCAGAACATGTCCTGAATCTGAATCATGTCCTGAATCAGAACATGTCCTGAATCAGAACATGTCCTGAATCTTAATCATGTCCTGAATCTGCCATACTCTGATCAAATAGCAGAAAGTACTTCTAACACTGTCTGCTTGTGATTGTCTGGATGGGGGAGAAATGAAAGAGCATGTGTGTGCTATGCAGCTTTGTAGTTGATACAGAATAGTGAAATAGAGGGTGTAGGGTCACCTGCATATAGCATTCTATTCTCAGGATAGAGTTAGATACTGTACAGATACTATGCTATAACCTCTGACACGACACCTTGGATGGATAGGTGATATATTTTCTTCCTCTACCTGCATGGTAGGGCATTCTTATGCACGTGCACACTCACATACACACAGGAGCCTTAGGTTGCAAACACCCTCTCTCAAGTGGCAGTGGTCGCCATCCTGCAAGGATCGAAAATAGCCTTTATTTTATAACATTTTTGCAGTGGAGCATAATATGAAAACATGGTAGAACTGCAATTGCCTTTGAGGCCAAGAGACATGGCTTGAGTGTCTGTGTGCTTCCAGGTTGATGAAGGTCCCAGTAGTCTTTGTCAGTAGTCACATGATTGCTCAGTAGAGTTCTGGAACCCTCCTGGTTAGAATATTCCGGCTGTGGCTCGGCCAGGCAAGCTCAATAGAAACTGCTGGAGTAGTGAAGAATGACCCACTGGTCTGGGGCCGAGTAGTCAGACTGTGACTAAGAGATGTTGGCCCTAGGTTTCTAGCCATGTGCTTAATCAAATGAATATGGTTCTGCTTTAAGATATATATATATATATATGCACAGTATGACTAACCGAAGTTTGGATTGTGGAGGAAATGAGGCTAGTTTACATGATTCTTGTGCATTAATGACATCAATACCGAGCATCAAAAAAACAATATTGCCAAGAGTTATAACAGTTATTAAAACCTTTTTTTCCAAGACATAGTTGTTGAAATATCTTTTAACGTGATTTCCTTGTGTTATCAGATCTTTCAAAACTTTGCACTCACAATTTCAGCAAAAACAAGTGCCCTGAATCAAGTGGGACAGCTTCCTCCATTCTACTTTGACTAGCGACAAGCTGAGGATGTCGCACAGCATAAGTGCATTTATGAATATTTATGGCCTGGAGGTTCAGACACAGGGATTCAGTTATGTATGCTGGAGAAACAAAAGGATGAACTGTAATGAGACATGCGTGGGGTTAGATGGGGTGAAAAAGGAGAGAAGGTTTAAAAAAAAAAAACAGACAGATTGCTCTGAATGACAAAGCAAAACTACTATAGAGAAAAGGCCAAGTCCGTAATGTATACAGTATGTAAGTTGCTCTGTGGCTAAGGGGAAGCTTAGATTATACCATATAGTTGTCAATCAGAGATACGTATATTCTGTTAGCATTTCTGATTTCTGTCTGTTTGCCGGTAAGGTGTTATGTGCTTTAAGGACAATATAACATGTACTTGAAAATTAGATGGCTCTTTGACCTTGATCATCAGTGCTTTGGTGAAGAGCATTTAGCGCTCTGACATTAGTTTGCCATATCTATGACCTAAACCATTGTCTAGTCTAGACAGACAGATGCTGTAGGTCTCTCAGGAAGTCCAATTTCAGATCTCTTCGACGATCAAGACACTGCAATGATACTTTTTCATTGACTTTAATTCTTTTTAGGAGATTTAAAATGACTGTCTAGCTGATAAGCTACAATAAATGATCCTTGTTCTGTTCTCCCCGGTTAGGTGTATTTCTTCACTGTGTATGGACCAAGGCTGTCTGTATCTGGAAATGATAATAAAATGGTTCTTTCTCCAAATAAAATGCCATAAAGTGATTATTGCTTTTGCTTTGACATGGTAATGACCTGGGGATAGGGAAAGAATTTGATCCCAATATTAATCTATTATTAAGTCTTCAGTATTACTTGGCCCTGTCCAGTTACAAGACTGGAGAACTGAGATCACAAGACTGGCACATTCCATTAGAATCAAAGCCACCCCTGTGTTCTGGTTGTCCAGTCCATAAGCTCTCGGTGTCTGCTCAAACAGAATGCCCCTTGGTCAAAATGAACTCCAAAATGCCACATTCTGACTTCAAGCCCGTCAGTGAATTGGACAACGCTAGTAAAATGAAATATATCAAGAAGTGCCCATCCACTATACAGAACGTGGGTCTGCTGAGTATTTCAATGTTTCCTGTTGTCTTGCACTTCTCATTAAGACACTCAATACCTGAGGAATGATGCTCCACCCAGTGGCAGAATATTGAATTATAGGGACTGAGCTGCTGTAGGGACCCCTATCCAATACATAACCACTATATAACTATCAGCTGCAACAGTTGTAGAGGAAGAGTGAGAACGTGTGATGATTGTTAAGAATCTATCAACCATCTAGAGACAAACCCAAAGGCCAAAGTTATCCAGTGTGGCCCACTGCTAGCCAGTCAGTCTAGGGATCAGGGACAGGACCTTATGCCTCAGTCAGGGATGGATGAGGCTGGGGGTGAAGGCGTAGCAGGGTTGGGAGGGTGAAAGGTGATTGAAACAGTGCAGTCATGCAAGCCAGCCCAGCAGACAGCCTTTCCCCCTTTGTGAGCGGCTTTTGTGAATGCAGGGCCAAAAATGTTCACACGGAGGACATTGAGGGGGTCTTGTCCAAACAGGGGCTTTTTCCCCACAGAGATCCCCCCCCCCCCCCCCCTTTCGATAACCCAGAGCTGTGTAGTGCAGACCAAGCAGCTATTACACAACTCGACAACCAGGGAAACAGACACTGGTCCTTCGCAGGACAGCTGGTACCAGGAAACACACCACAATTCATACAGTAGTAGATCACAACATTCCAAAAGTAAAATGTTTCCTCGATGTCTGTGTGTGTGTGGTCATATTGCAGACAGCAGACAGGAAGGAGGGGGGCATGGATGGTGTTGGGCCATAATTGGTTTTGGCCTGTATTCAGATCAGCAGGTGGTTTGGATATGCCAAAGCTCCAGGGTACTGGAAAGGGAGGAATTCATAGCCTGTCTTTTATGTCTCACTTATTGTTTCCTTCTCTCTCTCGCCCTAACACTCAAACACATCCAGAGAAGACTCTGTAGCTGCTCTCACAGTAAAAGCCAGCAAGGATCAGGATGTGATTGAATTGGGGGCCTTGTGTCTGAGGTCTAATCTCTCTGTATGTGGATCAGGGACATCCCTCCCTCCCAGGCAACTCCCAGCTTGGGACCACAGGCCTCAGATTCCTCTCTCTAGCCTGTCCCCCTGCGAGCGTGCAGGCCTCATTGTTAAAGGCTCAGCTCCAACCCAGAACTGTTAGTTTAGACATGACAAAGGATCAGCTGGTACAACATAGCAGTACGCAAGCGCTCCTCCAGGTCCTGCCCCTACACACCCAGTCCAGTTTTCCTTATAGGAGTGCTGAGGCAGATTTTTGACTTTTGAAAGCAAGACAGAATGGTTTTCGTTAGAGTCATGGAACTCTGCTGATACCCTGTCTCAATAACCCCTTTTGTTCCTGCAGAAGATGTGGGCATGCTGGTTCCATGAAACGGGGAAATGGGAAAAACTAAGTATTGAACAGTCCAAAGTCCATACACAACAGGGACGCAACACCACTCTGTGGTAGAAAAGAGGACTGCATTATGTCTCTGCAGCCAACGCTGCTATGTACCCTCGCATTTCGTTGTTGGGACGGGAACGAGGCAAACTGGAACGGAGTCCGGGTGAAGACGAGGTTGAGTAGACTCGTTTTGAATTTCCAACCCTTGCTCTATAAATAGTCCCCCACAACCACTGAAAATCGTTCAGAGTCAGGCTACAAGGCAATAGACCAGTGTGAACTCTGCTTCATTTGACTGGATGCTAGCAAAACATTAGCCCGCTATATTACTTGATCGCTTATTAGCTTGCTAGCCCGCAAAGGCTAACAGCGACGTTTCAGTCCAACAATATGGCGTTACTTATACATTTTAGTACCAGGATGGTTGCTAGACTTTGTCTGGGTAGCAGGTTTGCATAAGTTTGCCCTAGTCATTCAATTCAACAATTTTAAGCCTAACTAACTTTTCTAATGTATGTGCAAGATAGAGATACCTTAGTAAAGATAGGCTGTAGCAAGGAAACTAGACTGCTAGTCAAGCTAAAATAGCTAGAGTACATGGCCGCGCGAGTGTGCATTTGTGAATCCTTCCACAAATACATTTCCTAATGAGATTCTTATTACCGTAGATAAACTAACGTCTATCTGTACACACCAGCAACAATCTTCCTTCAACCAAATCCTTTGCATAACACACCAACGCCTTTTATGGACCTCGCTCAAATCAGCATTAGATTAAACACTTATTGATTTATCATTAAAACACTGTAAACGTGGTGTAAACTAGCAATTTATTTTAAGTCAATATGTGGATGTGTCTTATTAAGAGCCTGGTCAAAGGAAGATGGACGAGCGTGAGAGGGCTGAGCAGGAGCTGGAGGCCATGGAAGAGACGCTTTCAGAGCCAGCGTTGACTGTTGGACAAGCATTTTCCATCAAGACAGACCAGGGACCTGACGGCAGTGCACCATTGGTAAAGAGTGAGGTTTTCATAGAAATTCATAAGTCAGTCATTCACAACTGCTGAGGCCTTACATTCATCCATGATTCATACAACTTTGGATATATCTTATTCCAGGGGTCGAGTAAACTTACCATAGTGCAGACCAAGACTGAATCCTCAGAGCTGCTAGTCAACACCCAGGATCCAGTCAACTGTTTATCCATCCAGAACTCCTTTAAACCTGACCCGAACCAGGCCCAGGAGTTCCTTATTCTGGACCATAATGGACTGCCCCTGCATTGTGAACGCATGGTGAGACAGAGGGCCTTTGCTTCATTATAACGATTGCTAAAGACACAGTGTTGCTATGTATTGCTTGTTCTGCTGCACAGGCATAGCCCCTGTGTGCAAAATGAATGGTGAGAAGGTTGCATAGTGGTTCTAAAGTATTCTCTGTGTCTTATCAGGTCATTCTGACGGGTGAGTCCGAGAGCAGAGAGGTGTATGTAATTCCGTCCAATCAGCTCGGAGCTCAGGTCCTACTTCCTCGTGCTCAGCTAATGGACATGGTTGACTCCGCAGGTTGGTCTTGCTTACTGGCCTCTCTTTACTTGCCACTGATGCTTGCAATACATAGATAACCTCTTGCCCTTTATTGACATGGAAGTTGACTGGATTTGTTTAGGCACTGCTGTGGATAAGGATAACCAGGATGGGATGCAGACCATAACTCTAACAGCTGTCCCAGATACCAGCAGTGGTCTGACCACTTCACCTCCAGCTACCAAGACATCCTCAGCCAAAGCATCTCCCAGCAGGTAAGCCCACAGACTAGCCACTTCTAACAGGCCTAGCTCTCTACCTGAGGTGTGTAAAACAATGTGATCGGTTGTCATGCAGGTCCCAGGACTGTTTCACCCCCCCTCTGAAGCCCCTCCCAGCCAATGCACCTTCCTGGGCCCACAGGCTACGCAACGGAGAGGTGAGTACAGCTCCAGCACTTGGTCTATCATAATCATTCCTCATAACCCCTGAAAGGAGGGGTAGAGAGTGATGGATCGTCCGTTGTGTTAATGCTGGTCTTGGAGCAGCGATGGCTGACTTTGTCCTGTCTGCTGTGCGAGCAGAAGATCGGGGACTCGTACCGGGGCTTCTGCGCCACAGAGTCGGAGCTGGAGACCATCCTCCTGCTTCACAAGCAGCACACCAGCTGCGTGTTCGGCACGCGCCAGTCGCCCTCGCCCGCCAAGCCCGCCACGCGCCTCATGTGGAAGTCTCAGTATGTGCCTTACGACGGCATTCCCTTTGTGAACGCAGGTAGGACGCACACCTTGATTTCCGAGCCGACTCTCGTGGAGTGTAAACAGTGAGCGAGATAAGTCTCTTCTGTTTCCGCAGGCAGCAGAGCCATAGTGATGGAGTGCCAGTATGGCCCACGAAGGAAAGGCCTCCAGCCCAAGAAGACCAGTGAGCAGGTCAACATCGATTACAAAGCCACGTGTCCTGCCAGGTACACACACACACACACTCACACAAACACACACACACTCACGTCAACACACATTGTGAGTGGGAATCTCTGTGGGATGTCACGTCTGTGTGGGATGTTGATTGTGCTCCCGTGCTGTAGGATCTATATCAAGAAGGTGCGGAAGTTTCCAGAGTACCGGGTTCCCACCGACCCCAAGGTGGACAAGAAGGTGGTGCGTCAGGAGCAGGAGAAGGCTTTCTCCAGCCTGAGGAAGACGCTACGGGACGCAGGGGGGGTCCTTAGGTCATAGAAATATACTTTGACCACATGAGCACTGGCATCCATCTTTGTTACATTTGTGTTCCACCATACTGTCATGTTGATGTGTAACTACTTCTAACAGGTACTACATGCAGCTGCCCACACAGAAAGCTCACTTGTACCACGACATGGAGGCGCCCATCCCTCCCCCGCCGCCAGATCTCTTCCCAACTGCGGTGGAGGAGGTGAAGGTGGAGGCTGAGGAGGACAAGGAGGAGGCTGAGGAAGAGGGGGAGGAGGAAGAGGGCGGTCTGACGGAGGACGGGGGCTCGGTGCCCTCCCGCCTCCACCCCCGCGTGGCAGAGAAGATCAGGGAGCTGGTGGCTCACGGCCACCATCAGGTCTACACCGTCCGCAAGCAGCTCAGGTGAAGACCCACCACTGTGCTCCTGTAGGACCTTGGATCCTATGATGTCATCCACAGAGTTTCCCCCTGGTACATTAGTTTCCATGGTGCTGACCCGTCTTATTAATGTGTTGCCAGGAAGTTTGTGGAGAGGGAGATGTTTAAATCTGAGGAGGTGCCAGAGAGACATAACCTGTGCTACTTCCCCACTGTCAACGACATCAAGAACCACATCCACGAGGCCCAAAAGACACTGCAGCTGTCTGGAGCCCTCACAGGCACACAGGTACAGGAGTAGGGAGAACTCTTTCTACGCCACAACGTAAGCCATTAGCAGGCCTAGCCTTTTTAGATGTTATGTTTTACTAATTACCTACTAAATGTATCCTGTTGTCTTTCTGGCCTGCCAGTGGGGAGGGTTATGTGGAGACCCCCTGACTGAGACTGTCACCTTGACCCTCACCCCTGCTACTGCCGAAGGTACCTCTCAACTCCAAATCGTGCTTCCCTGTCCTCGGTTAGCTCTTATCCCCATGTCTCACCTGTCTCTCCACCCACCTGTAGGCCTCACCAGGGGTGTGCTGGAGGGCAGTGATACTCTGTCTCCCGAAGCTGTCCAGCTCTTCAGCTCTCTTACCTCCTTGCAGCCCAAGATATTCGCCCAGCTGCAGGTCTGTTCCAGTCGTGCTCACTCACCAGACAGTGGGAACACGCCAGTCTCATGCTGTCAGTGTATGTGCTGTGTCCCTTTTGCAGCGTGTACAATCGATGACATATCTGTCCCTGCCCACTGCAGGGAATCCAGCTCCAACCAGTCCCAGCCCTGTACTCCTATGAGGGAGCACTGTCCCAGTCACCCCCTATCACACCCAGCGCCACACTAACGACCACAGACCCCCTGGATCTGCCTGGCCCCTCTCCCCCTCAACCCCTGCTGGTCAGCCCCTCGCACTTCCTTCAGGCTGGTCCCTCACTGTGCGAAGGTATTCCCACGCTCTGACGTTATGCCATGAGTAAACTATTTCTATGAAAGGCGACAGCAGAAATAAACACATTGTAATCTGTAATGAAATAGTACATGTATTTCCTAGTAATGTTTTACTAATGAGTTTGTTTCCGTCTTGTGATCAATAAAGATGTGTTGTGTTCCAGGTCTGATCCTGGCTGACACGTCGGCTGTGCTGGGAATGGGTCCTGTGGTCAGCATTGGCGGAGGGTCCAACGAGGGGAGGTCACACCCAATCCTGCTGGAGGACAGGCAGATCATCCCAGTTCAAATAGTAGACCCTGCAACCGTGGGTGAGAAAACTGACTAAGACTAAGGAGGAAAGGAGGCTGTGTTCCCAAGGCCTATATTGTGGGTTAATGTTCTGTTGGAATTACTTTAAATCTTAACCTTCTACTTCCCTCTGTCTCCTTCCTTCCTTCCTCCCTCTGTCTCCCTCAGATCTGACTAGCTTAGGGGATCAGGCAGAAGAGCAGAACACAGACATATCTATAAACCCAGGAAACTGACCATTTATCCTGCTGGAGATCATCAGAATACATGCTACTAGTCTTCAGTAACCGACTCCTATCTGCTTGCACTGGAATGAGAAGAGGATCTCCCACTGGAGCCGAAACCTAAAATATGTTTAGGAGCCATACTAAGCTAGCCATGCAGAGCTGGTATCGGAACTCAACATTGTCATCAGCTGCTAGAATTGTACAGGCCAAAGTGACAAGGCAAAGAAAGTAGTTTGGAGAATACTAATAAATGTGTTTATGGGCCTGCTTCAAACCTACACTAAATGAACAGAAATATATTGGATATGTATTCTTGAATTATGTGATTTTACAGTGAAATCCAACTATCCAAATCCAATTATGTAAATGATGAACAACATATCACTGGAGATATGTCAGATACATTTTACTATTAAAAGCAGTGTTTAAATAGGTTCATATTGTTTTCAGGTGTGAACAGCTATTCACACCATGATCAGAATAAAATTATTTATTAATTGTCTTAATAGTAATTATTAACTGTCGCTTCAACTTCAAGTATTTCGCTAATACGTTATCCAAATCAGAGTAATTGAAAAAGGCATTTTCAATGTTTTTCAATGACTCAGATCCAAACCAGTTATTCGGCACCTTAATCGGGGAATATTACGATTTAACATGGCAACCCTAATGGGTGGTCTCAGAGCCATACATTTTTTTATATGACTGTGGGTTCACTGGCTGAGCATTGCATGTAAGGCTAGGTTTGGCCGAGAAAGAAACCAAGAATCTGGTTGATAATATTTGTAGGTAGCAAGCTAACACTTGGTTTGGACCAACAATACATACAATGTCAGATACAGTAAGTAAAAGTTAGCTATTGTCGAATGACCTGACTGCTGCCGTTAGTTTTTCAGTTAGATACAATATCTACAATTTGTAGACTAGCTTGCGAACACCAAACTCTCGTCTGATACTGAAAGAGCTAGCTAGTTAACGCTCGCTAGCTAGATATCCATTTAGCACCAACCAGTCTACCGAGCTTTGTATTAGTGCTAGCTAGCTGATAAAAACTTAAGCTTCCACTCTAACTACACTGGCAAAATGTCCTTGGATACGAATGCGCATAATTACGAAAACTAACTAGTTACAGTAGCAAGCTAGCCTAGCTACTTTGGGTACTAGCAAGACAATGTTAGCTACTGTAGAGTACCTAGCTATAGCTACAATATAATGCCTGCTGGCTAACCAGTGTGGCAGCCTAGCTATCTAGTAGATAGACTACATTGAGTAGTAGCTAGCCGTATTTTTAGATGGTTCTTCAGGCAAGCCAACAATACAGTAATTAAATATATGACTACATGTGGATGGTGTACTGTGTCGGTTGTGTATGGCTGATACCCGCAACTTTGTTTACAGGAATCCAAACCTTCACGGCAGGATGATGCAGAGGATAAGAAGGATGGGGGAGAGTACATCAGATTGAAAGTGATTGGACAGGTAAAAAGTATAGGCCTTGGGTAGGTGTTGGAGTCTGAGATCTGTCTACAGATAAAGTAGACTCCATAGCCTTTTACTGACATGTTTCAGCAGATTTTTGTTCTTAACTTGGTACTGTATCTTTCCCAACATCAGGACAACAGTGAAATTCATTTCAAGGTGAAGATGACAACACATCTGAAGAAGTTAAAGGAATCATATAGCCAGAGACAGGTAGATACACAGGAATTGTTCTGGTTGGATGATAATGTATGGGGTCTCAGTTAGGGATGAGGGAAAAAATCGATTCACATAGGAATTGCGATTTAGGCTTCTTGCGATTCAATACGATTTCAAAAATCGTAAAGTAACTTTGCAAGAACCCTCTGTGGCTCAGTGGGTAAGCATGTGTATCATCGAGTCTACTGAACCACAATGACCTGGGGTTAAATTTGACATTGAACTATCTAGTTGTAACAACCTGCAGAGTTGGGGTGTCAGAAAACCAGAAGAAAGCAGGGCTCCCCTGTTAGCTTACTGGGTTAGTACTGCAACAGCCTGGGTTCAAATCCAGCCTTCACCCTGTTCTGTATGTCTTCCTCCCTCTCCACTCTTTTCCTGTCACACTTACGACTGTGGTCCATTTTCAATATCCTTGAAAAACTTCCAAACTTCTTTGTAATTCCCGTGGAAGGACACAACCTTTTTTATTTTTGTGAATCGATTTTTAATCGAATCGTGACCCCAATAATCGATTCGAATCGTGAGGTGCCAAAAGATTCCCATCCCTAGTATCAGTCTCTTGCTGGCCTAGGTAGAGAAGTGTCTAATGAGAAAGTCCCGTTTCTGCTGTGTCTACAGGGAGTCCACATGAGCAGCCTCCGGTTTCTCTTTGAGGGACAGAGAATTTCAGACAACCAAACTCCTAAAGAGGTAAAGTGGCTTTGCTCTGCATTGCAGAGAGAACTTGCTAAATGCAACAACAACAAAAAGTAACCTGTTGTAAACGTATACTCTCATCTCTCACACTAGCTGGGAATGGAGGATGAAGATGTGATTGAGGTCTACCAGGAACAGACAGGCGGGCACTGGACAGAATGATTCTTCTACCTGCTGTGTTCCACTTAAGTTAGTTTATTATGTAATATTTTATATTTGTATGATTACTGATTCATTTGACTGGTGTTCCCTCGAGATCTCAGCGATAATATCTGCCAAACTGCAAGGATGGAGGGAAGAAACATGTTGACCTGTTGTTACTCATCCAGATCCTTTAATGTCTCTCTGGGCTTCCAAATTGCACCAATCAATGTTCCTCAAAAGAGTTGTCTTTGATCCCTTGTCATGTAGCCTTCTGTGTCTTCCTGGCAGTGAAGCCCAGCTCAAAAGATGCTCTGCTAAGCTGGTTCCTCAATTACTTTACTGGTGTCATCAAGCTCAGGTTTTACTTTACAAGATGACAGGCAGTTTCCCATGTTTGTTTTCAGTACCTTGTCAATTATGACAGCCATGCATGAATATCAGCAGCCACTTTTTTCTTTTTTTTTTACCATAGTGTCTACATGAAGTTTGTATCAGTTATCTCATCTTTGTGTCATGACTGTGGTCTTGACAATAGTCAATTGAAATTGTTGTAGTTATGGATAATTCTACATTATGTGTAATGTTAACACAATTCAGGTTGTTGTATAGCGCTATAATTGTTCACATTTATATTTTCCAATGAAAACATGCATAAATGTTATCACGCTTGTATATTTTGTATACATATTATTTCCTTTTTGGCTTGAATAAATATGCCATTTTATAACTTAATTCCAAAACACATCTCATGTTAGCTTACTTATTCAGAGAGAGGGGGGTGAGTGTGTATTACTTATACTCTAAATTACATTTACACTGTCCATCTGGACCTAGACCAACTTCCACATATACACCAGCTACCTAGACCTACACACAAGTGTAGGTCTAGGTAGACCAGGTCTTATAAAGCAGTCATTGCTAAATTCCTTGTTTTATAACTTCGACTATAACTACATCAAACATGACAGTAATTATAAATAAATGCATGGTCTTACAATATTGCAATTGCAAAATCGAGGTTAGCATTCTTGAACAAAGTAAGCTAATTATCAATGGCACATTTCTATTGGTTAGAAATACTGAAGTCAATCACATGCTCAGCCCTCCATTGTTCTCTGTATACTGTGAGTCACTTCTCCATCTACAGACGTGAATGTTCTGAAGGGTTTTATTATAGCTGAGACCACCACCATAAACCCATACAACTTGGTTTGGGATTGCAAGACCCCATTTGGTCCTCTTAACCCCTCTTCTAGAGGACAGTTACACCCGATCACACACTTATCTGTGGAAGTGTGGAGTCTTCCAAGTCAAGAAGAGTGAGGAACCAATATCAGGAGGCCGTCCAATAAGCCTGTAACTAGTGCATAGTGGGAGTTTCTTGTAGTGGCTTATATTCTCCCTTTCAGAAGAGCTGAAGTATCTAAAGAAGTTAGTCATGCTCGTGTTATGCTGTGGAGAAGTTGAGCCCAAAGATTTTGAAACTGCACCAGTCGTTTTTAATAAAACTGATTAAAACCCCACACATTTACATCTCCTTTCACAGGATACCTAGTATGTTTTAGCAAGGCACATTTAACACTTTATTTACGATAAAATACAATATTCTTCACTAGCGATGCTATCTAGTCTTCAAAATGTAAAAGTGGTAGAAGTGTGTGATTTCACATTTAGAAAAGCTGTAATGTAAGTGCATCTGTAGGAAATTAAAAGCCTATAAGAGGCCCTAAAACCCACATAGTATGTATCTTACAGGGATACAAACCACTTCCTCTGCAACTTATGCCATCTCTTTGGTGGGGTCTGCCTGGGTGGTGGAGGCGTCTGAGATTGGGTCTGAGAGGCCCAGGAGGTGCAGGAGGGTGAAGTAGGAGTAGACCCAGGGTCTGGAGATGTCCTGCGTCTGGCCCAGAGCCTCTGCTTCCACTAGGAGACCCCGTCTGAAGCGAAGCTGCTGTTCCAGAGCTGCCTGCTGCCTGCAGGACAGAAGACCAGGGGAGGAGGGGGAGAGGGGTGGCTGGATGACATATGTGACAACACCATGCAGTGCATTCAAATACAACATCTTAACACAGCGAATTAACTGTTATTACAATGGTTGCTTCTTTACAGTACCTGGCCAGGAGCTCGGCTTGAAGTTTAGCCTGCTCCCTTGCCCAGAGGGCAGCTTCATGTTCTCTTTTCCTCCTCTCCTCCTCCACTCTTCTTCTCTCTTCAACTTCCTCCTTTTGTCTGCGCAGGTACTCAATTTTCTCACCCTCCTCCATCTCCAGCAGCATCTTTCTCTCGTCTTCTCTCTTCCTCTCCTTTTCCAGTCTCTGCAGCTCCATTTCAGCTAATCAAAAAGGCAATAATAAATATCATGAATGTCATCCCGCTTGTATATTTTGTGTACATATTATTTCCTTTTAGGTTTGAATAAATATGCCATTTTATAACTTAATTCCAAAAACACATCTCATGTTAGCTTACTTATTCAGAGAGAGAGAGGGGTGAGTGTGTATTACTTATACTATAAATTACATTTACACTGTCCATCTGGACCTAGACCAACTTCCACATATACACCAGCTCTACACAAGTGTAGGTCTAGGTAGACCAGGTCTTTAAAAAATAAATAAAATAAAGCAGTTATTGCTAAATTCCTTGTTTTATAACTTGGACTATAACTACATGCAACATGACAGTAATTATAATTGAATGCATGGTCTCACAATATTGCAATTCAAAATCGAAAGCAAATGATCAATGGCACATTTCTATTGGTTAGAAATACTGAAGTCAATCACATGCTCAGCCCTCCATTGTTCTCTGTATAGTGCTAGTCACTTATCTGTCTACAGACGTGAATGTTATGAAGGGTTTTCTGATAGCTGAAACCATCACCATAAACCCATACAACTTAGTTTGGGATTGCAATGGTCTCACAATATTGCAATTGCAAATTTGAGGTAACATTCTTTAACAATGTAAGCAAATTATCAATGGCACATTTCTATGAGTTAGAAATCACTGAAGTCAAGTGTGTTTAGGATGAAATGACCAAAGGGGTTAGCATGTGTGTTTTGGATGAAATGACCAAAGGGGTTAGCATGTGTGTTTTGGATGAAATGACCAAAGGGGTTAGCATGTGTGTTTTGGGGTAAATGACCAAAGGGATTAGTATGTGTGTTTTGGGGTAAATTACCAAAGGGGTTAGCATGTGTGTTTGGGATGAAATGACCAAAGGGGTTAGCATGTGTGTTTTGGGGTAAATGACCAAATGGGTTAGTATGTGTGTCTTGGGGGAAATGGCCAAAGGGGTTCGCATGTGTGTTTTGGGGTAAATGACCAAAGGGGTTAGCATGTGTGTTTTGGGGGAAATGACTAAAGGTGTTTGTAGGCCTAATAGCTCCTGTAAAGAATGTAAGGAGTGAAAATAAAAATGTATTATGTTGTTATTACACTGTTTTTATGTTATTGCACTGTTGTTACACTAATGTTGTTATTACACAGTTTTGGGGGAAATGACCAAAGGGGTTAGAATGTGTGTTTTAGATTAAATGACCAAAGGGGTTAGCATGTGTGTTTTAGATTAAATGACCGAAGGGGTTAGCATGTGGGTTTTAGATGAAATGACCAAAGGGGTTAGCATGTGTGTTTTGGATGAAATGACCAAAGGGGTTAGCATGTGTGTTTTGGATGAAATGACCAAAGGGGTTAGCATGTGTGTTTTGGATGAAATTATCAAAGGGGTTAGCATGTGTGTTTTGGATGAAATGACCAAAGGCGTTAGCATGTATGTTTTGGGGTAAATGACCAAAGGGGTTAGCATGTGTGTTTTGGATGAAATGACCAAAGGGGTTAGCATGTGTGTTTTGGGGTAAATGACCAAAGGGATTAGTATGTGTGTTTTGGGGTAAATTACCAAAGGGGTTAGCATGTGTGTTTGGGATGAAATGACCAAAGGGGTTAGCATGTGTGTTTTGGGGTAAATGACCAAATGGGTTAGTATGTGTGTCTTGGGGGAAATGGCCAAAGGGGTTAGCATGTGTGTTTTGGGGTAAATGACCAAAGCGGTTAGCATGTGTGTTTTGGGGTAAATGACCAAAGGGGTTAGCATGTGTGTTTTAGGGTAAATGACCAAAGGGTTAGCATGTGTGTTTTAGGGTAAATGACCAAAGGGGTTAGCACGTGTGTTTTGGATGAAATGACCAAAGGGGTTAGCATGTGTGTTTTGGGGTAAATGACCAAAGGGTTAGCATGTGTGTTTTGGGGTAAATGGCCAAAGGGGTTAGTATGTGTGTCTTGGGAAAAATTACCAAAGGGGTTAGCATGTGTGTTCTAGGGTAAATGGCCAAAGGGGTTAGTATGTGTGTCTTGGGGAAAATGGCCAAAGGGGTTAGCATTTGTGTTCTAGGGTAAGTGACCAAAAGGGTTAGTATGTGTGTCTTGGGGAAAATGACCAAAGGGGTTAGCATGTGTGTTCTAGGGTAAATGGCCAAAGGGGTTAGTATGTGTGTCTTGGGGAAAATGGCCAAAGGGGTTAGCATTTGTGTTCTAGGGTAAATGGCCAAAAGGGTTAGTATGTGTGTCTTGGGGAAAATGGCCAAAGGGGTTAGCATGCGTGTTCTAGGGTAAATGAGTGAATATCATGAATTTGGCTCTTCGTGTGTGTGTGTTTCTACGTGTGTGTGTGTCTCTTCATGTGTGTGTGTATCTACGTGTGTGTGTGTTTATCTCCGTGTGTGTGTGTCTCTTCATGTGTGTGCTCCTCACCCGCCCGGCGCTCCTCCTCCTCCTGTCTCATCCTCTGAAGACGCTCCAGCTGTCGCTTCTTCTCCTCCTTTCTCCTCCTGTCCCTCTCAGCCTCCTCTTGCTCCCGTCTCATTCGCTCCATCTCCTCCTCTGCGCGTCGTTTTCCCTCCTCCTCTTCCTCAAGTCTTTTCAGTCTGTGGGGAAAGTTACATTAACTAATTAGATTTGCACAGGTGTTGGGAGATCCACTCTTTTCAAGAGACCACACTTTTCACCAATTCTATGCTATAAGGATTGAAATCTAGGCGAGTGGACGAGTGCAGAGGCGAGGGAGACAGTAGGGATGCGTCCGTACCTGAGCTCCTCAGCTCTCTGTCTCTTCTCCTCATCCAGCTCCATCTTCATCTTCTCCTCCCTGTCCTCTCTCCCCTGTTGCCTCCTCCTCTCTTCCTCCCTCTCTCTCCTCTTCCTCTCCACCTCTTGCCTTCGTCGCTCTGCCTTCTCAGCTAACACTGCCCTCTGCTGTTCCTTGCGGGCAGCAGCAACGTCCTCCTTGATCTTACTCTAGTTGAAACACAAATGAGTTAGATGTTCTTCTGGCATCCCTGAGAAACCTATATTAAGATTCACACATTCAGTAGTTGTTATCACTACACAATAGTTCATATTTACTGTGCTGTTGCCGGCTTCGGACGCCACAGGCTTCAGTGCTAACTGGTCGGTTGCCATGATGGCAGAGCATGAGGACAGGTGACCACGTGATGAGGCCTGACCTCCCTGACCCACGCTGGACTTGTTTGAGTCTCTCTGATTGGACGGGGAGGTGGAGCCTCCTGAAATGGGGGACAGGACCGTCTCCTCCTCCGAGTCATCAGGGTTTGTGTGGAGGTCCAGAGATGAGTCCTCCTTCCCCTCCTCCCCCTCCTCCCCCTCCTCCTGGTCCTCCTCCCGGTCCCCCTTTAGGTCCTCCTCCCCCAGGTCCTTCTCTACTGCGTCAGGGCTCAGCACAGGTGAAGTCTCCTTGAAACCCTTGACCTTCTCCACTTGCTCTCCAGGATCGACCTCCATGTTTACCTTTGCTTTTCCTGATAGAATATGAACCAAACAGAGAACCAAAGACAACCAGTTTAAATGAAGAGGATGTGATTCTATTCCGTTCGTCTTTGTCTGTTTGTTTTCATACAAAGTACAATCTGAAACTGAGACTAACCAACGACAAATTCAGCCTGATGTTTGACCTTCCCCCTCTTCGTTTTTTTCCCAGATGAAGACGTCTTTCCCGCCTCCTCATTGGTGGAACCCCTCTGGTTGAGCTCTGCTTTCTTCCCTTTCCTCTTTTTCTTTTTCTGAACCTGACAGAAGGGTTGAACACAGGTTTTAGTTGACGTTGACTCAATCTTGTTCAGAGACAGACACTGGGTACGACACACACTACTGTGACAAGGGGAGGATCGAAATACTGTAGGGGAATTGAGACTGGGAGTTGAGACAGTGTTGACTACTGAGTGTGTGCTGCTCTGCACTCTCTTACCCCAGCTGGGTCCACAGTGGTACTCTCTAATGTATCTGGGTCTCTTTCAGGGTCTTCACCTAACTTCCTACTTCTCCTGGTTGGACCGTCAGTTTCTTCCTGTCTCTGCCCTCCACTTCTCAGGGAAGCAGAAACAAAGACTCAGAGGGAGCAACAGAAAGAGTGTGTAAATGTGTGTGTGTGTGTGTGACTCTGAAACATGAGCCACAGTCCCAGTCTGGGCCATTTGTAGCAGATAGTAAGCTGACACACAGCGAGGAAAGCATTCCAATCTTAATCCGACAGGATATTAATGAAGACTGAACCCACATGAGCTGACTCTGCAACCTGTGACCCCTGACCTGCACCATAAACACCACCCTGCAGCACAGATAGGAGATGGTATCAGATGATCAATGTGTCTCCATGCGTGGTGAACTCACCCACTAGGTGTAAGGGGCCCCTCAGAGTTCCTGAGATTCCTCTTCTCTGACCAGGTCCCCTGTGACAGCCTTTCAGTGGGGTTGGGGTTAAAGTTGGCCTGTTCAGATGCTGGACGGCCTGAACTGGAAGTCTCCTGTCCTGGCTGTAGGGATGACTGATTGCTCTGAGTAGCTGGCTGTCGATGACCCCGATTTGTCTTCACCTGATCTATCTCCTTCCATCTCTTCTTCACTGCCTCCTTCTTCATGTACTTCCTGACATCCTGCCCTGTGTCCTCCCTGGCCTCCTCCTTGGTCATCTCCATGTTATGTGTGCCATTGACAGCAGCTGTCGAGATGTTCCTCTCAGCTTTGTCAGTGGTCGGTTGGTTGTCAGAGTACTGGGTAAAGGGACACACACATTAATACATATGATTTTTTTTTATTCTTCTTCCCCAGATCTCTCAAACCAGAGCATTTCTTTATCAGGTCCTCTGGCTTCTGTTTTGGTCTGTCCTGAAACATAACTAACTCACATATGCACCAGGTGCCTGTCTAGTTCTGTCCCTATGAGAGGGAGACCTGTGTCCAGGTGCCTGTCTCTCTCCTCTCTGCTGCAGGTCTCCAAGGATACCCTGGACTCCAGTCCTTGGCTGCTTCCAACAGAGCATTGCAAAGTAGGAAGAGAACAATGTAAACAGATTACAATGATAAGGCCTTCCTTTGTTGGTTGTACGTGCACACCCAAAGGAAGTTGTGTTTGCATGTGTGTGTAAAAGAGCAGGAGGGCCTCACTTTAACCTCATTGGGCCTCTATGTAACCTTATGCCCCACTTATCTCCTTGTAGCCAAAGGTAAACCAATACAATGCAATGGATTACTTACTAAGGAGTAACATTCATCCCTTTTATAAACAGAAAATCATGTAACATTTTGTAAACACAAGTGGCTATCTAACTCGACCAGGGAGGGGGTCCCCCTACCGCTGGGATAGGATGACTTGCATCTTTGTTTGGTAAGATGGCCTCTGGGTTCCTTCTCATCCCCTCACCTGAAACAGATACGAAACAGGATAACATGCTAAGAATATAGTGTGACAGGATGTTTGTGTGTTCAGGGTGGCATTAATGAGCTTCTGAAACATTTCTTCTCTGCTGCTTCTCAGCAGGTATCAGTAAACATCTACATTCCCCTGCACAGCCCCGCTGTCTCTGTGTACACAGCCACAGGGTCAACACACACACACACACACCACACACACACACCACACACACACACACACACACACACACACACACAAACTGGCTTAAACCCTTCTTTAGCCTTGGAACGTGACTGGAGATGGAATTCTCAGGAGGACATTCCACGCCACTCTGCCCTGCTGACCTGACCTCTCCCTGACCCCTGCTGACCCCTGACCTGAGAGGATCATTAACAGACTGGAAAGACGACCAATAACACTAGCACAACAACCCAGAGTCTGAGAGAGATGGACAACTGTTTAACCTGGATGTGAGGTTTAACTTGTATGTGAGACAGGGCCCTGTCCAGAAAACAGCCTTCAGCTCCTAACTCCTACCTCTGAGTACCTCAAGGAGACAAGATGGAGCTTGTCTACAATGCTTATCTGTATCCCTTTTCATATTTTTCAAGTGTGCAGGCCTTAGGGTCTATGAGTTGTTTATGGACTGGGCCTGACTCTCTCTGGGGGAGTTTCGCTTGGTGGTTTATTGTCTTGTTTGAACAACATTTAGACAAGAGGAGGCAAGCTCATCTTTGTCCCCTCAGGAAACAGGAGCATTGGTGCTGAGAGGTTCCCACCAACGAGACAAGCGGTTGTAAGACGATCTGGAGAAGTTCCACAGGAAGTGAACGGTATCACACACCGGCTGAAGGCCTGTAGGCCGTTTGTCCCAAACAATATACCTGTTGATACGTACACACTTTCTTTTGCATCTCTCTTCTTAAATATCTTCTCTTCCATGGTTTGAACACAAGAAAGTTAACTAACAACAGTGAGACTAAGTACAATGCGGTGGGCTGATTGCTGTAGTACAGCTTTTCCACCTGCGAGGGGCAACCTGGGAGCATTTTTAGTTTGCAAACTGGCCATGGAGCAACTCACAACTCACTGAGCCAGTAACGGCAAAGGAATTAAAAGGAATAGGGTGTTCATATGTTGATCATTTTCAGATCTTAAGTAAATCTAACAAAGAGAAACATTCATGTAAGTTGTATTCACTCAAGCTCCCATCCCATCTCATGTTTTTACTTTGTGAAACAGACAATACACATGAAACTCAAGACTTTTTGAAAAGGATCAGCAGTGTACAAGACTAGTGAATGAATGGGATGGATGACTGAAACTGACACTTGGTAAATGTATTGAGAAACTAAAAGACACTCACAAATACACATATGCAGGCACATGTGCACACACACGCACACACACACACACACACAGAGAAAGAGAAAAAGAGAAAAAGAAAGAGCGAGTCTATAGGGGACAAGGGATGTTGTATCCCCCATGTATCCTGACAGAGACAGACAGTTTATTTTCTGGTGTGTCTGTCTGTCCTAATGGGTTCCAGGGCCTCTTTGAAGTAAGGGGGGGAGAGGAAGGGTGTGTAGAAGACAGAGGGAGTGAGAGAGGGAGAAACCTCTCTCCTGTCTTTCAGGCTCTGGTTACGCACCAGCGACCCTGGCCCCGGGAGAGTTGCGCTAAACTTTGTTCCACATTCTTGGGGAAATGTGTTTCACTGTGAAACCTCTGCACAGGATCCAGGCCTCCCAGACGTACCCCTCCCTACCTCACCCTTCCGTGCACCCTCCCTGCCTCACCCCTACAGCCCTTCCTCCCAAACCCCATGTACCTCACCCTCCCTCTCTTACCCCTGCCCTCTCATTAAACCCCATGCCACCTCACTCCTCTCTCGCCAGCTCTCACTAACTTGATTTCTCTCTTTCCTTTCTTCCCTCCCTCCCCCCTCCACCACGCCAGCCCGTCCTCCTAAACCCGTCCTCTTTTCCGCCAACCTCTCATACTCCCCCTTCCGAAGCTCATTGCCCCCCTCCACACTTTGTCAGTTTCTCTGATACTGCAGATGCCCCCCCCCGACCCCCACAGAACTTTGGTAATTACTCATTCTCTATGACACAAATCCCACGTAATGGCTACAAGAATGTGCCTCTCACCATTTTCTTAAACCTCAACCCCCCCCCCCTCCCCTGTGGAACCCAGTGCCACAGATCCAGGTCAGGGGGGGAGGTTGCATGTAGGACAGCAAAAAGGTGCTAAGTTCAGACCTACCATTATGTATAGACCCATTTAACTCTTAATTAATACTTATTTACTGTAAACAGTGGCCAGCCTAAGTGACCAAACCGTCTCATTAATTTTCCTATGGCTACTTTCCACTTGAAAATGGGACAGCATTCATCTGGTTGCCCACATTTTCCTCAGAAGAGCAGAAACCACATGAAGAATACAGTGAGATATAGGCAATAGCATCTCTCTCTCTCTCTCTCTCTCTCTCTCTCTCTCTCTCTCTCTCTCTCTCTCTCTCTCTCTCTCTCTCTCTCTCTCTCTCTCTCTCTCTCTCTCTCTCTCTCCTCTCTCTCTCTCTCTCTCTCTCTCTCTCTCTCTCTCTCTCTCTCTCTCTCTCTCTCTCTCTCTCTCTCTCTCTCTCTCTCTCTCTCTCTCTCTCTCTCTCTCTCTCTCTCTCTCTCTCTCTCTCTCTCTCTCTCTCTCTCTCGACACAGACCAGACTCCCAGTCCTGCAGAGACTGTATGCATTCTTTCTTGTAGGCTCTATCTAACTCCAAGTGGGTTCATATTTCTCCCTGTGGTGTTACACACGGTTTGAGTTCCCCTCATGGTAAACAACACTGCTATGATGGATGAGGGAGATTTGAGCCCAGGCAGACCTACTTTGTCTGGATTTATATAGGGGAGAGAACATGGACCTTAATGTAACCAACCTCTAGAGTTGTGCTGTGTATTAATCTCTTGACTGGACGCAGGCCAAGTACTTCTAAAGGCTGCTGGTTGCTGTGCTTCAGAGATTAGAGACAGCTACCACAGTTTATGGGCTGCTTGTTCTGGTTCTACATCTCAATGCTGAACAAGGGGATCCCCATCCATGGACATCATCATCCTCGTCTGGGGCATTTAGGATTTACCGACACATCACAACACCAGCATCTCAGGAGTCACTAGTGAGTTGCAGGTGACCCTTTCATAGCGAAGCGTTTGTATAGAAGGCACATCACATGATGATGTCACAGTAATGACAGCATTATCACACCTCTCCGTGTGTTTCTTCTCCGGCCCGTTCAAGAGCGTGCACATTCTGCCCCTTAACTTATACCATCTGAACGTGGCCTATAACAAATGCCAGCACCGCCACCTTGGTGCTGCCATCTATTTTAGGTGACAAACTTGTTAGCAGGTTGTCAGTGCCAGGGGCAGGGCAGACATCCATAAAGCTGTCTGTTACAGGCTGGAGAGCAGGGGGTTTGGGGGCCCTAAGGAGGGGTGGTGAGAGGGGACAGTCAACCGCCTAACTCTGGATAACTGTATAAGTGAGTTCTCTATAAAGGTTCTTGTTATCTAGTGGACATGAATCTACTTTAACAAGTCTCCCCTCCATGTATGTGTGAGCTAGTCAGTTATCTCTGACTGTAGTAAGAAGGCACGGACAGTTGATCAAGATGGTGTGATGTGACTGAGTGAGGAAAGTAACGTTATCGAAAGTGAATACAATAAAATGAATGCATCCCTCAACATAGCAGAAGGTTCTGGAGAACTGTTGAGTTGAGGCCAGGTCTTTGTTCTGGATTCCAGTCTGATAAAGTCCTCCGCTCACAAGAATCTTTATTTAGAAAGTGTCCGTTTCTGAAGGGGCCTAGGTTCGGGGGGGAAGGGGGATGGGTGGATGGGGTGAGGGTGAAGGTAGGAAAGTTGGCTGGTAGTGGGGTTGGGGGGGAGTGAGGTGGAGGGTGAGTTTCTGAATGGTGACAAGGTAACGGAAACAGAGCAGGGGAAAAAAGAGAATGTAAGGCAAGGGCATGAAGAGAGGGAGGGGAGAGAGAGAGAGAGAGAGAGAGAGAGAGAGAGAGAGAGAGGCTGAGAAAACACAAGGCCTTGTCAGTCAAAGCCTCCAGGGCGGGGATAAGAACCCGGCCTGCAGGGATCACGTTTCCCTGCAAGGCATTGTGGGATACCTTACAACGTCAAAACACAACCAGATGTGAGGAAGCTGGAGCTGCGGGGGAGGGGAGCAGGCCGGACTGTCGTTTAGATACGCTGGTGGAACTGAGTGGAATAAGAGTATATGTGTGTGTCTGACTGTACATGGTAGAGTAGAATATACACCAGTGTTATGAAGCCAAACCACACCCAGGCACATTTTTTAGGTGGTCTTAAAAGGTTTAAGTTGCTCTTCAAACTAAAATGATGATTCACCTCGGTCAGTCCTCCTACACAGAAATGGGATTCCGGAAAATAGTCTTCATTCGACTCATCTTATCTCTTATTTTGAACAAAAACAGATGAGCTTGTGATTGCGTATTGGCATAGAACATCTTGAGCACAGCCAAAACGCTGACTGTGAAACAATTAGAGTACATCATGTTCTAATGGACAGAAGATTGTGCTCAGACCTTCTTCCTTGACCTGTGTCTGTGGTCTCACTACACTGACCAGCTTGTGTCTGTGGTCTGACTGGAGTCTCTACAACATTACCTGCCGGGTCTGTGGTCTCACAACCCTGTCTGTCAGTGTCAGTCGCTTCTGGCTGCAGTAAGAGGATCCATGGTAGCTTCTCCCCCGCAGAGGACAGCACATGCAGAGCTGCAGACACACACACAGCTCAGATACTGATGCCTCAACAGTCAACATGATAGCTGATGGATACGAGAGTCCTCATCATACCGTTCTCTCGTGTGACATCATCAAGGTGAGACGGATCTCCATTGTCCGCTTTGGGGTCCCACAGGGACAGCTGAATGATCTCGCCGTCAGGACCCATGATCAAGGTTCCCCACGATCGGCCTTTCTGCCCCTCTGAAAACCCACACCGCAACATTGATCCCAATGTAATGTACTTCAAATGCACCCAAGCAGACAATGAGGTAAGGGCAGTTCTGCTGATGTAGCTCACCTCTGAGCTCTAGAGGCAAGGTGCCCCGGACCACGGTCCTGGGGTCCTCCCAGGTCTCATCCTGGGGGTCAGGTCTGTACTGGGACAAGAAATACTGTCTGGCTGGGCCCTGCCTCCGGGCCAGAGGGGGCAGCACTCCCAGAGGAGGGGGACACTCTGGGTGAGGGACAAGTATGACCTTTAACCAGGCAAATGATGTCAAGCATTTTCAAAAGTCTGTGTTGTCTTTGTAAGACGCAGTGTTGTGTTGATCTACCTTCTTCTGGCTCCAGCAGGACACAAGCCTGCTCTACTGCCTTCCGAGGGACTCTCTGAAGGGGCACAGCTTTTCCCCCTCCTCCTCCATATTCTTTCTCTCTTTCTTGTCTTTTGTGTTTCTCTCTTTCTCCACCACTGTTCTCTCCATCTCCTCCCCTTCCTCTTCTATCTACTCCTCTACTTCCAGCACCTGGTCTCACACATCCCTCCTGGATGGTGGGCAGATGATGGCCTGGTTCCCTTGGCTCCAGCACCCCGACATCACACGTCAGTCCCTGCTAATGCATAAACACAAACCTGGAGAATAAAACTTCACTCTTGATCCATGCCACAACAACAACAACAAAGACACATACAACTTTTGTAATTGCAGAAAAACTCAGTCAATTGAGTATATCGAGTTTGCGTTACTTTAATTGAATGGAATGCTTACTCTGGCCTGGGCCTCCCTGCCCTCTCCCTGGCTGACCAGAGGAGCCAGGGAGATGGGAGGAAGACAACACTGAGGGGCCTCAGAGGGTGGAGGGAGCATGAGGCTGGGGTCAGAGGAAGGAGCCACTCTCTGAACACAGCTGTCAACTCCAGCCAGTCGGACTGAACACAAAGACACCGCATTGACTCGAGTTGGTCGAAAATCACATAGACGTACATGCTGAAATACACTAGCTAGGCCATTTCTGGGAAGGTCATTGGTGAAATGACAATTGAGCCTACCTATTTGCCTGTGTCGTACGCCAACAAGATGGCCGCCGTAGAAGTTGATGAGGGATGGGCGACTGGAGGCCCAGGAGGTGTCCACAGATGCCATGTTGAGAGGATAGCACCTCTCTTCAGCCATCTCAGAGAGTCCCACACCCTCGGGGTCCTTTGTGGTACTGTTCAGAGAGCAGTCAGGCTCCATGTGCAAGTCCTTAAACATGGAATCAAATGCACATCAGAACAATGAAGTTACATGTAGGGTTATTGCATTTTACAAGCAGGTTGTGATTAACTACCAATCACAAAGTTCCTTCATTGACTGATGGAGACTTGGATCTGTAACCAGGAAATCGCTTCTTTTCCTTGTTTTGTGAATGCTGACCTTCCTGTGCGAAGTTTATCTGATCAGATATTACATTATATAACATTGAGTAAAGAGAACACATTATAAGGCTGTTATTCTAATTTCATTAACAGACCAAAACTGCTGATCTTCAATCGCAGTCAGAAATGTTACAGCACAACTGTTTCCATTCAGTCTTGTTGTGCTTTCTGATGTTGATGGAAGGTACATAGACATATCTCACCCAGTTTGTTGAAGTGCCAGGGGGCCTTCCTCCTCCATCGACCTGCCAAGGAGGCTCTGTCTCTGGCATGGGACTCATGTGAACCCTGGGTGTGAAGAACACCACCTCAAACCTCCTCAAGTCCTTGGTCTCCTTCTCCTTCCAATCTGGGGCAAATACACCAAAGACTTTCAGTAGATGTTTTGTTTTAAGCTCTCCGCAAAATGTGCCCGAGAAGAATGGACACATTTTCAAACATACCATTCGCTCTGTTTTATACAAGTGTGCTAATGCATCAACTTCACTTGTGTTAGAATAGTAAATTGTATTTTTTAAATGTAAAGTTTTAAATACCCAACCTAAGGGAAGACAAAGATACTAAGGAAGCAGTAAACTATCCAATAAAATTAATGGAACTCTATAACATTCTCTATTTCCTATTGCCATAGTATGACATATAAATGTAATTTGCTCTCTGGCAAAACTAATTTGCTGCATTTTTTGTGAAATAAATTGGACCCATTCAGACCAACTGTAAAAGACTTTCAGATTCAGATTAACTAAATTAACCTTGCCCTGGGTAGAAAGAACAGATCCACTATTGATCTATATGCCAAGTCTAATGTCTTTGAAAACAAGGCTCTGATTTAGTGACGTACAAAGAGCTTGCTGCAGTCTACAATGCTAATGGAGAACTGATGGTTTTGATTCATTTTATTTTGAATAATTGCTCACCCATTAGTACATTTACCTGCTTCTGTAATACGTTCTTCGCAATCCTCCATGACATGGCTGGCCACTTTTGCGCTTTTACGTAATGTCAAGTGTTGTGTTCTGTCTGGTTCCATCCCTTCAGTTCTAGGTGATAAGAACCTCTTTGATGGCAGAGGATCCAGACCTATAGGTGGTCTGTGGTGCCTTGGGGAAGAGGGGGGACCTGAGCCTGGTTCCCTGGCAGGCAGTGAGGCTATGGGCCTGGGCTGCCTGGTTGCTCTCATGGGGGCCAGAGACACCTTGCTGGAGGGTGGAAGGGGGTCAAGAATTGTTGGCAGGGGGAGTGAAGGGAGGCCGGTGGCTGAGGCAGTACCTCCTCTGAGCTGAGGCAGAAAGAAAAAAAGAATTGAGAGAGACGTATGGAGAGAGAGAAATATACAGAGTGGGTTGCCTTGACTACAATTTCCCAAAAACTCCACAGTCTCAATAATGTGTCCTGCCCCCTGAGGTGTGAAGAGCAGACATTGTCTACAGCATGTCTACAGTGTTGATGTTGCCTCCAGCACTAATCTTTTGGATATTTGCTGAATCAAATCCACATGATGATGTTGGCAACCTTTAAAAAAGCTAAGTATGTAAACATTCTGTCATGATATCGAATAATTTATTTTCCATAATTTATGTCCCTCATATAGTTCTAAATTGATTTTCTTGAGTTTATCAAGTTTGTTTACACAGCCTTATCATCCTCCACTGACAGATACTGCAAGTCTCTGGCAATGCACAGCTGTGTCTGATTGTCCTAGATTTACTCTGATAGCTGTTGTTGAGATGATGAAGATGGCTGGAAGTTACACAAAAGTATTTACTTTGCTGCTATTGCCATTACTGGGAGCTAGTCGAAGTCCATATCAAGTATATCTTCAAAGTCCTCTATATCTATTTACAGTAACTTGTCTTGCACATTATAACGGCTCCACTGATGAGCATGTTAACATTGACTGTCCCAATCACAATATTCCTTTTAGACTAATAAACATTGATCTAGTTCCCTGTCCCTACCTATGTGGTTGACATTCCAAAGCATCAGGAACGTGACTTCAGGAACGTGACTTCAGACACTGAAATTTCCTGGTTAGCTTCTCTGCCCATAGACCAGAGATGTAAACACACTGAACACAGACACTCTACAGTCATCATCCTTTAATCAACTGGCTATACTCTTGTACTCTAGGTCAGTGGTCTTCAATGCTCAGGGCCCACTGTCCTGAATGTTTTCGATGTTTTCCTCTACCAACACACTTGATTCAAATGAATGGTCGTCATCAGGCTTCTGCAGGGCTTGATAACGATCCATTCATTTGAATCAGTTGTGTCGGAGCAGGGGAACATATAAAACATAAGGACAGTGCTCCCTGAGGACCAGGCCTTGAAGACCACTGCTAAAGATGACTAGAGTTTCACAAACGCACGCAGAGAAATGTACAGTGTCTGTCAACATTTCACAGAAGTAATTCTATAATCAGTCTCCAATTCCTTCTTCTGCAGACTGTAATTTCACTGTGTACGTGCAAAATCAGCTGAAAGAGGAAGAGAGAGAGAGGGAGGAAAAGGCGAATGACTCCAGACTCCGGTATAACGTGCATAGGCTGGGTCTGGTGCACATTAAGAGATAGTCAGAAGAGGCAGGAATTGGCTGGATTATGGAGCGTTCACTAATAAAGCCCCTGGGACAACTTTATTAAGATTTGCAGCTCACTCTCAGAGCAGGTCAAGCTACGCTTTACACTTAAATTGGCAGCTTGATTGACTGGGAATGCAGGGAAATTGGAGACACCTTGAGAGCGTTGTGTGTGGGAGAGAGGGGCGGAGACTGCAGCCTTATCTAGCCAGGCGCTATGAGATATCTGTGTCTGAGGTCTGCCGGGGGGATTATCTTGGGAGACATGAAGGAGAAATAATGTTACTCACTTCCTCACTCGCTCCATCCCTCCATCCATCTCCCTTGGTTCAGAATGTGTCAACTTTGGGGTCAGAACGGCAAAAGTACTGGAAGGGACTGAGACTATAACATTGTGCTGTGTGTGTATGTGTGTGTGTAAGAGACAGAAAATGGCCGGGTTTCCCAGATTCGTTTAGAAGCTCTTTACGCTAAGAGCTTCTTAGAAGCGTTCTAAGAGCGTTCTAGAGCGTTCTTAGAACGCTCTTAAGAAGCTCTTAGCGTTAAGAGCTTCTTAACGAATCTGGGAAACCCGGCCAATGAGAGTGGGGAGAGAGACATTATCTCTACTTTACTCATCATAACTTGTTTCCTACCCGCTTTTTTCCGTAAGCCAATATGGCCCCAGTCAAGTCCCGTAGAGTGTGCAGGTGAAGATCCATTTCCTGTCTGGACTGTTGGGAGACCTGCCTCTTCCTGCTGGCCTCTGGCAAGCCAGTTGTCATGGAAGCCAGGTCCTCAGAGTACAGGAAGAGAGGTCCTCTCCTGGTGCTGTAGGTCTTTGGAGGCACTGGTTCCACCCCCCCCAGAAAGCGCCCGCTATTGGACAACCTGAGCTGAGGCTGATGGGATTTCCATATGTAGTAGTCCTAGATTGAAATAAATGGTCAGGATCATCAACATTACAGTAGGTCCCTGAAGACCTGAGGAAAAGTTTGAAAATACATTTGCGTTTTTTTTTCACCTCAGGTTCAAAGCAGACTTCCAGACGGCCATCTTGGCTGTCGTGGTGTGAGCGGGCCACTAAACCACAGCCTCGGCTGAGGAGAGACAGGGTGAGATCTCTCATAGCACCAATCCTGTGTGATACTCTGTCAGCAACCCCACCAGTACTCTTTGAACTGATTCTACACAGTTTTATCTTGTCCTCCTTTTCTCAGTCCTCAGCCCAGTGATGGTTGTGTCTTCAGAGCTGTAGTTATAAAGGAGAAGCTGTCTTTTTAACTGGTGGTTTGTCCATCCCAAGTATGAACAATCAGAGAATAATTTCTCAGCCTGGTACAAGACAGAAAAAAGCGCTCCCTCTCAAGCTTTTAACTTATACATACAGTACAATGCCATGGTCAAATAAAATCAAAACGTATAATCAGTTTCAGTCTGACAGTAAAATCTACTTCTAAAAAGGAATCCTGACAACAACGTCAAGCATGGTTCCTACCTGATTTGTGCTGCATTGCACTGCAACTGACCAATGCTGTGATGACTATGGAAAAGCTTGTCTAAAGTAATGGCCACCCAGGTTCCAGGAGAGTGCTGGACTGCTAATGTTTGCTGTGTTGCTGTTGCTAGGATTTGATGAGTAACTCTGTACAACTTAAGGCCTGACTGACTTTGTTTCTGTTACCGTGGTAGCAACTCACCCCCACCACCACTGTGCTGTAACCATGTGGATAGGGTATTCTGAAACTGTGACAGAAGGTATATGAAGTTACGGGGGGTGGGGGTATGTAGGGTATGTGGTGGTTTGTGTGGATGGAATGGTCAGGGAAATACTGTTCTATTTCTATACTGCCTCCCCCTGTAATGGAATGTATGACCAGCAATTTCATGTGGGTGTGAGGAAGGGTCTGTTGAACTAAGCAAATGAGTTACGAAGCAACCAAGGGATAGCCAATATATGTATACATACATATAAAATAAATACTGAGCCTCACTACACACTCACAGACACAGTATTCACTGTAGTCACGTTACATGTGCAAAATACACATAATTCAGAAGGTACATTCTCAACACGCACACTCCATCAATTGTTCTATGAATTACAATGTTTTTTCCATCTTGATTCGTTTTTTCTTCTAGTTTAGTTCTTCTGGTTTGCATGAAAATTGACTGATCCACCGGTCAAACTACATTGCTACTGCGCCCTATAGGTGGCACCAAAGTCCCAGACATGAAGCTTAGCAGTATGTGGAAATAGAACAACCAAACTCACACACACAAATCACAAGAGAAGGTATTAAAAATCTAATCACTTTATTCAGTGAAACTGTACAGTTACAAACGGTCTCTTATTGCATTTAAAAATGGAGTAAAAAAGCAAGATTATCTTCATAAATACATATATTCTTTAAGGAAAAAGTGAGTATTTACAAAGTTTGTCCTGTACTGTCGCTTATAGTAGCTTGCATAATTTCACAGCTACACACATGCATATTTTATCCCAATACCAATACATTGCAAACATATGTCCATGTTGACTTTTGAGTGACACAAATATGCATGATTGTCACTGGTTGGCTGTGTGTCAAACAAATTACCACACACAGAATAAAAGGGACAATCAATCTGTAAGGCAAATGTTCAGTCTTTTTTATAGACATGGCAGCCTGAAATTGGAGGCCTAGATAACGAGGCTCTTAATTACTTGTAGGCCTACGTGTCGTAAATCATGTGGTTACATTGACCCAGCAGTAGGTTGGTACTTTTCAATCAGTTGACAAACATGCGCAAAAAATAGGATAAAATCGATCAAATCGCCGTAATTTTGAATTTCACGGACCATTTTGTCTAACGGCACTATATACGTGTCCATATTTGAGCTTTTCACATCTGCCTTGGAATCAAGGAGTCCGATGGCTCCGGCCTGTAAGTTAGGTAGGAGACGGCGCTCTGATAGTTCGCTTTTCAAAGTCCATTCAGAGACCACATAATGATCCACAAGGATCATTCTTTGTTTTAAAACGTCAGGATGCATATCCTGGCTTTACACACTGATATAATCATTTGTGACCAATTATGTACTTCATACTGTAGTTTCCCCTTGGTTGCTGTTGCTCAGTCTTTTATAAAACCTTCGCCAAGACTGCAGCGTTTTGCCCGACCATATCCAGAACCCGGAGGTGATGCCGACAATCATTGTCATCAGATACTTGATCATAAAGACGGTGAAGTCCGGTGTCATGGGAGCAAAGTTGTTTGGGGGGCAGGGCACGGCGAAACGCTTGCACGTCTGCATGTGCCAGGTCTTTTCCCACTGTCCTCGGAAAGCTTGTTCGTAGAAATAGCAGGCTATCACAATGGTGGCTGGAACGGTGTAAAGGACGCTGAACACTCCGATACGTACCATCAACTTCTCCAGCTTCTCCGTCTTGGTCCCGTCGTGTTTCATGATGGTTCTGATCCGGAACAGGGACACAAATCCAGCGAGGAGGAATGAAGTCCCGATGAACAGATAGACAAACAGTGGTGCCAGGACGAATCCACGCAGGGAATCAACATTGTAGATGCCCACATAACAAACACCCGTGAGCAAGTCTCCGTCCACTTGTCCCATGGCCAGGATGGTGATGGTCTTCACGGCTGGGACAGCCCAAGCAGCCAGGTGGAAATACTGAGAGTTGGCCTCGATGGCCTCGTGCCCCCACTTCATCCCAGCTGAGAGGAACCAGGTTAGGGACAGAATCACCCACCAGATGGAGCTGGCCATGCCAAAGAAGTAGAGGATCATGAAGAGGATGGTGCAACCCTCTTTCTTGGTGCCCTGTGCCACAGTCTTGTATCCGTCCTCTTTGAACTTATCAATGCACACTATTTTGTCCTCCAGAAAGAACCCGGCCGCATATGCAACGGCCACCATGAAGTAGCAGCCGGAGAGGAAGATAATGGGTCGCTCTGGGTACCGAAAGCGCCGCATGTCCACCAGATATGTGAGCACCGTGAACAGGGTGCTCACACAGCATAGAATCGACCAGATGCCAACCCATAGACGTCCGAACTTCACCTCTTCTTCACGAAAATACATCAATCCGTTGGGCTTAGTGGGTTCGCACGGCGCGCCGCAGTCTTTCACTCCCATGAAGTTGTAGTTGAGATAAGTGGGCACCTCCAGCTGAAGAGGGCAGGAGAATTGTTGTGGACTGGCCGGCCGACCCATGTTGGGCGGCAGGGTCATGAGTTCTGGAACGTATGGTGTCGGGTATGAAGTGGGGCTGCCGGTGTCCGAAGTGTTCTGACCAACGCATATCTCCCCTGCTCCGTGAACTGGGAAATTCTCGCAGCGAAGTCTCTCCGGCCACTGGAAGCCGAATTTGTTCATGAGTGCCTCGCAGCCCTGTCTCGCTCGCTCACATAGCGAGCGACACGGTGGGATTGCTTGCTCGAGCACGGTGCAGACCGGTGCGTACATGGAACAGAGGAAAAACTTTAGGTCCATGGAACACTGCACCTTTACTAATGGGTAGAACTGGTGGACCTCAAGCCCTGCGTCCTCTTGGTTTGTGTGGCCCAGAAGGTTCGGCATAATGGTTTGATTGTAGGCGATGTCCGTGCAGAGGGGAATGGAGATGGGCTGACAAAAGCCATGCTCGGGTATCGAGATCCCCTTCTCTCCGTGATACTGTCCGGAACACAACGGGAAAAGCGCACTCACCATCATCAGCGCACAAGCAGCTGTAAATGCCCGGTCCGATTTCTTTGAGTCCGCCATAGTTGCAAGGGTAAAACAACTTTGAAGGAAGTCTGGTGTAAAAAAATACCCGATGCTTTGTATTTAAAAAAAATAAAACACAACAACAATTCTCTTCTTACTCAGATATGAAACTTTTTTACAATAGGTGTTTTATGTCTCTTTTTAGACCCTAAATAGCTCACGCTAGTCCACAAAACCGTGCGCGTGGTCGCCGCACTCGCATGACGACTCAAGGGTCTTGGGCTCTTTGTAGATTACTCTTCACAAATCAGCTCGAGAAAGACCCTTCGTTACTTCTTTTTCTCTGAATCAGTGGACTGAAGAAACTTCAGTTTTTTCCTCTAAAGTCCGTGCAAGGACTCTTGGGCGCGTGTCCGTGTCTTTAGTCACAAGCCCTATCATAAAATGTGGTACGAATTTCCATTAGTTTTGACCTACGATCGTTCTGCTCGCGACTTCTCTGTCTGTAGCTGGTTGGATACTGAAAAGTTGGAGCTCCAGAGGCGAATACAGAGCACACAATGATGTGACGTCGGTTTCTAGATTGCCCCTCATTCACAAGCCGTAAAATGTAAGGGCGGGGCACCTGGAAACCATGTTCTCTGGACCAATGGCACAGTTCGGTTTCTAAAGAGCCTCCATCCTGATTGGATTGGGGAAAGCACAGAGATATGATATGTATCTCTCTCTCTCTCTCTCTCTCTCTCTCTCTCTCTCTCTCTCTCTCTCTCTCTCTCTCTCTCTCTCTCTCTCTCTCCCACTCCCACTTTCTCTCATGTAGGCTATACAGTATGAATAGGTATATAGAGAAAGAGTGAGATTGAATTGAAATCGAAACCACGATTTGCACTTCGCTTCAAATAGGTTTAGTGAGTCAATTATTATTACTGTTGGTTTGCAATCATGAAGATTTGGGTCACAGGGCCAGTGTGACTGCTTGTATCAAATGGGGGTGACCTTCACGCAAACCCAAAGGTGACTCCTAAACCAAGAACAGACTGTGCAGTTGTTCTATGCAGGACGCCACTAACAGAGGCCATCTAGGACCCTTAACTCACCCTTATCTTGACCATTGGTATTCATCATTAAAAGCTGATGGGTCACTTTGTGATGAAACTGCAGTTGTTCACACCTTTCATGGCGAAACCTGCTCCCAGTGGCAATGAGAACACCACAGAATTGAATTCCTCCCTCTTCTGAATTGAATTGGGAATTTGCTGTTATCTGTAAAATTAGGCTGACGTTATGTGACTGTAAAACAAATGTCAACAAACTCAGGCTAGTAGTCTTGATTTGCTGGTCTATAGAGCATTGTTTTGGTGCCATGTATTTGTTGGTATCTGTTGAGACATGTCTATTGGCGAAGTGTAACTATAGTACTATACTGTATTTTATTGCATGAAACACAGCATAGTCGAACAATGGATTTTGGTGTTTCAAAACCCATTGACACTTCCCTGCTGTATGACTATGTTAAGCATGTGTTCTGCTCCTCTCTTTCACCAACTGTCTCTGGAGGAATTGCTCCTCCCAAGGTTTCTTCCATTTTTTCTCCTGTAGTGAGTTTTTCTGGGAGTTTTTCCTTGTCTTCCCTGAGGGTTTAGGTTGGTTGAGGGGCAGTTCTATGGGTGTATGTGAAGCCCTCTGTGACATGTTTGCGTGTAAAAAGGGCTATACAAATAAACGTTGATTTGATTTGAGCATCACTAAAAAGCTTTGGCTCATTGGAATGGCTTGAAGTATGTTTACGTTTAATGGAATCTTCCCTATTTTGCTATGGAACCTCCACATTAATCACAAGAACTTGAAACAAAATTCTGCAGAATGTTCCGCGATGTTCCGCCTGGCATTCTCATCTAACCACCCCCCCCCCCTTTCTTCTCTCGCTCTGTCTCTCTCCAAAGCCCCTTCCACTTTGATTGGTCAATATAGAAGTATCCCCAGGTGAACCATGCCCATCCTTAGAAACCTATCCTTTTACATGATGCAGGTCTAATATTGTGTGAATGTTGAGGCAGTATGGTGGAGTGCACGGCTGAATACTAAAGTAGGGGGGGACGTGAAGTCACGGTTCGTTTGCAAGGCTGTGAAGCTGTGATGGTGAGCTAACTGGCTCAGTTCATTAATAATCTTGTTTCCCATGGGGCCTTATTAGCTTATATCTTGCCTTTACTCCAAACACACAAATGCATAATCACAGACACACACAGACACTTACACAGACACACACACAAGTACACAAAAACTAAAAAAGACTCAAATCAAATCAAATTTATTTGTATAGCCCTTTTTACACGCAAGCATGTCACAGAGGGCTTCACATATGCCCATAGAACTGCCCCTCAACCAACCTAAACCCTCAAGGAAGACAAGGAAAAACTCCCCAAAAACTCTCAACAGGAGAAAAAAATGGAAGAAACCTTGGGAGGAGCAATTCAGAGAGGGATCCCCTCCTCCAGAGACGGTTGGTGGGAGAGAGGAGCAGAACACAGGCTAAACATAGTCATACAGTGTCGATGGGTTTTTAAAACACCAAAATCCATTATTCAACTTTATTCTCTCCAGCTCTCCATTCTCTCCAACTTTATTCTCTCCAGACTCCAGTAAGTAACATCAGGATGGTTTGAGGTACTAATCTATCTAAGTGGTCATTCTGCCATGTCCCAGCCAAGGTTTATTCTACTCTTGACTGTCTATCCAGGGTTATTGGATCCAATGAGTAAAATCCAATGTTTATGCTGTAAAGACAAGCAGGCATAAAGTTTCATTAGGACCTGTCAATGTTTATCATCCCTCTGGTCCCATATGATCAATACACCCCTGCCATCACTCAAAACAAATTCACTGGCAAGTAACAGGCTAGAGCAGATGACAATCTACAGTGAAAAGGTTAAACACACTTGCATTCTTGTGTAAAGAATGAATGTGTGAACACATTCACAATAAAGGAAGACATACATGAATGAATGAATGTGATTCTGGCAAGTTGTATAACCCCGTTAATCCAAACACATTCATTTGAGATCAATACAGTAATTCCAGTTATGTGTCACTGCTAGCCAGCGGACCAACAGGGGGCAGACCCATTGATGATTATTGTTAATAAACCAATTGGTTGAGTCTTTCTCTGTCCTACCTTGATTTCCCATGGGGCTTTGGGCCAGACTGCTGCTGTTTACTCTCACTAGTATCCCAACACTACAATCTATATCGGGTCACACTATAGGTACTACCTCATACATTATAAAATTGAGCTCTTAAGTGTATCAGTTGCGCAGTATGTGAGCATGTCATGAATATGAGTGTGTATGTGTGTGCAATGTAACTGATGGTGTGCACATGTGTAGAAGAAGAAGATTCTCATGACTCCTGGCCAGTGTTCTGTGTGCTTAGTAGCAGGCTTGCCAGCGTCAATTTAGGGGTGAAAGAGTGTTTAGATTTGGTTAAGGCCCTTCTCTAGACTCCCACATCATTAGGCTGCAATGTGGTGCATAACTCAACACACTATACACATGCAAGGCATCTAGGAGTGCAGAGATGGTCTGCAATCGGTCAAAGGGTCTTGGTCGAGTGTAAATCTCTGAGGTAATTTAGCTTCCTTTGTCTGTCTGTCATACTAATATATGGACTCATTTTCTCAACTCATTAGAATCCAACTGTTGCCTCAGTGACTGTA
The DNA here is from genome assembly GCF_963692335.1 of Osmerus eperlanus. NCBI lineage: Eukaryota > Metazoa > Chordata > Actinopteri > Osmeriformes > Osmeridae > Osmerus > Osmerus eperlanus. The sequence continues at coordinate 6,032,663 of NC_085020.1, forward strand.
TTACCCTGGGAACAAAGATAGTTTGGAACAAATGACAACAAATTCAACCAGAATTTTGTGTTCCTTCCTGTTATCCTCAGTGGCCCATACATGCTTCAGGCTAATCTGTTGCATTATTTTCTCAAACTTCCATTTTTAACCGTTCACACGCTCATAAGCAATTGTAGAAGGTTACTCCCTCGGGCAATACAAATGCCAGTTCTTTCAATCTAGACCTTGGTAAAGAAGAGTATATCTGGTTAAATGACATGCCATTTAGCAGAAGTTATTACACCTGGTTGTTAAGTTATTCTAGGGTGAGGAGAAGGGCTGGCTGGCTGCTGCTGGGGTGGGGAGGGAATGAATGGGATGGTGTGAGCCAAGGGGCACAGAGCTGGGGTGGGCCTGGCTGGGCTGGGTTGGCCTTCGCCTGGAGGGATTGGACCAGAGCACTGCAGAGAGAGACAGAGAGAGAGAGAGCGAGAGAGAGAGAGAAGTGGGGAGGGGGTGGGCAGGAATGTAGGCCAAAAGAGTGGACCTCCAGAGGCCAGCTGGCTCATGTCCGTCATTAGTTTACAGAGCTGCTACAGTACAGGGGCAACGCTATGCTAACTAGCCTCACATGCTTGGAAAGTAGACCCAGCAAGAGCACACAGTGAAAACGGAGCGATGAAAGATTGATTTATACAGCACATACAGGGCTGGTGTATGGTCCGTTGGCTAAGGAGCAGGACGCCTAGTTCTCTGACTGCTGGTTGTCTTTGACTGGGGACAGGGTGTTGGGTTTAGAGGAGGTGTGTGCATGCCTGTGAGTGTGTGTGTGTGTGTGTGTGTCTAGTGTAAACCTACAGGGGCGTTGTCGGCCATCTTGTGTTTATCACATGTTTAAACCAACACGGGTCAGGGGACTTCTGGGAGTTTTCTGGCATTTGAACGTTGCCGTTTTGGACACAGGATTAATAAACAGAGCCCAGCCAGACGGCTGGGAACATAAGCCCGATGCATTCTGGGAGGGGAGAGGGGGCTTTCCTGTGTTTATGATTTCATATCTGTGTGTGGATGCCTCTGTGCGCATGGGGGGGTGTTAGTGTGAGAGTAAAACAGTAGAGAGACATAGTGAGAATATGTGTACATCTGTATTTTAAGACGTAGTTTTATATATTGGTGTGTGCTGTACTAATTTGAATATGCAGAGCCTGTAATCCATTCTAACATCCATCGTGTGCACCAGATTGCAAGTTAGGAAATACAAAACTTCAAAAATCATTTTAATTTCGTACCTATACTGTACACATTACAGCTTCAAGGTTATGTCAAGGTCTAGCTCAAACAGCTGCTCTAATTAAACATGGAAAAAGGTATTGTAAAACAAGTGTAAGAAGCAATGATTTTGATCATGCAATGAAAAGAGAGAACTCAATTAACATGGTGGAATTGAATTATGAGGTACCGATCTATGTTGAGACAGTGTTTTTGTGTCACAGTGTTTATGGGGTATTCTGATCTTTGTGTGTGTGTGTGTGTGTGTGTGTGCATTTGGTTCTCCAGTGGGGATTCCTCAAGGCTCAGATGTTGAGAGGATCCTGAGAGATCCTACATGTCAAGTCGGATCTCAGCCTGACGTTAAATCAATGATCTGACAGACAGAGAAGCCGTCGCAGTGCACGGAGACTCCCTCTGCTCAGCAGCTCACAGCTGCCCCTTTGAGTCGCTTTGCCGAGTAAACAGCGACACAAACCTGGGCTCTCCCCCAAACCTTGAATCTGCACTGGAGATGATAGTGCGACCCTACCTGCATAGCCAACTTCCCCGCAGGGAACAGCAGAATTTGTCCACTCGTGTCTTTGTATGTGTTGGGAGAGACATCCTGGACAGCCAACTCTTAAGAGAGGTGTGTATGTGTCTGTGTGTGTGTGCATGTGCATGTGTGTGTGCTGTTCTGCTGGAACCCTTCTGCTGCAGGTTCCAATAACACAGCAGCAGAGATCAGGCTGCAGCAGACAGCGTTGCCCACCCCTCTGACTCCAGCCACTCCGGTTACTCTCCGCCTTTCCTGTTTCAGCAGAGGAGGGAGATGGGATGAAAGGATAAGGGGATGATAGAGAGGGAAGACATGGATTGGGGAGGATGAGAGAGGAGCGGAGCAGGGATGACTCTAGAGGGAGGAAGAGTCTTAATAAGCCCCCCCCCCCTCAGGAAACAGGGGGGGGGGGGATCAATTCAAACATCTATATTCTGACACAGGCACATATAAACACACACTCATGCCTTATTGATCTAAAGCTAATTTCTCTCTCTATGCCCTGTCAGCCTAGACTGGTGAGCATTCACACTAGAAGTCTTTTTCCTTTAGCTTCCTGGTCGGCTGGAACATCCTTGTGGTTTATCAGGATTCCTCCTGGTTCTTTATGTGTCTTGTGTGTGTATGTGTGTGTGTGTGTGTGTGTTTCTGTGTGTGCGTGTTCACCTCTGTATCTTTGGCTCCCACACTCTGAACTGCAAACCTGCTCTTTGGCACTGTGGGTCTCCAGTTTCCATGACAACATTCATCACAGAGTCTGAGGTAAAGATTCTCCGCAACTGTCCTTCCACAGCTGCCTCCCTCCCTCCTTCCTTTTCTCTCAGTTTAATAGTAAATAGACTAAAATAGTCTTCTATTGTGTGTTTTTGTAAATATGTTCATCTGTGAATGTCTAACTGTCCTTCTTTGTGAGCACTTTGAATTGAGCCCTTGGGATAGCTGAGAAGAAAGATTGAGAGTAGAGGAGCCCGACTGTTTTATCATTCAACCCAGAGCGTCTCGATCCCCTACTCTGAGACATGATAGTGTCGAGACTCCAGACGTAGCCCGCCGCATTCCCAGCATTCCTGATGAGATAGGGGTCCAGATACCGTAGACCTGCCTTCTCAGAAGCAGGCCAGGTCTGCTCTCCCATTGGCTGAACTGTACTGTCACAGCTACTTTGGCCTGGAGGCCCTTGGTGTGGCAGACTGTGTGTCTGCAGACCAGGAGCTCTCCCATACCCCCGGGAGGGAACTGTCAGTCACAGGGCATGTCTGTCACAGGATCTGTCTGTCACAGGGCCTCTGTCACAGGACCTGGGGACAGGAAACAGATGTCATTAGCAGGGGAATGAGGGGAGCGTTTCAGAGGCTAAAGACTCCAGCGGCAATTTGACTTGTTATTTGGATTCAACCTCTGATACTGATGCTCTTTCATGACCAGTGCTTGATTTGACCTTTACTCCACTAGCCTTCATTTGTTGATGACATTTGAGTGTTAACATTGCACCAAAGCGGAGTTTTGATGTCCTGGGGGGAGAGGTATGACGTGATAAGAGACACATGCGGAGGGAATTGAGTGTGTGTGTGTGTGGGGCGGTTGGGGTGGAGACAGCCCTGTGGAGAAGCATATGTTCCGTAGGCGGCAGCTCTAGCCACCAGACTAAATACAGGCCCCAGCTTTAGCCTGATGAGGTGTTCACTGAGGACCAGGCTTAGTATTGACCTTCATCTGCTCGTCCTCCCTCTCCCTTCCGTTTCTCGATCCTCCGTCTTTCACGCTCTCTGCTGTTGAAAGTCAGCAAGATTACTGTCGTTCTTGAGTCCTGACTCAGACACATGGACACAGATTAGAGAGGAAGGTGTGATCTACCTCTGCTGTGAAATCGTTTTTCAACAGCATAGTGAAAGGACTGGGGTCTGACAACACTGACCGGTCAGGATGTCAGACGGACGAATCGGATGACAGAAGATCCTTTGTGAGTCAGGATTCTAGACACTGACTACATCATTCGTGACTCGATCGCTGATTTCGCATTCCTTCCTCTGTGGGAAATCGAACTGAAAAAGAGCCATGATTTCTGAGTCCTTCCTTCCTCTGGCACCTCCCTCCTACTCATCCTCACAGCTGCGGAGCTGCACAGCCTCATTCCACGCGTGATACACCTCTCCGTTGACAGATTTCACATCATGTAAGAGCATAAAACAGAGTCGGCCTAAATGATTCATATCTTCTATCTCATCGACAGTTTGAACCTGCCTATGGAGATTTGACATGCGAGACATTAAGCATACCCTCGGGTCACTGACAGATCTGTACGGACGGCTCTGACACGAGGGTGTCGGTTGTATTTCAACCCGCCGTGATTTCTGTCATGAAGAGATGGATTTGGCATCCAGTCATTATGCATTATGAAGCAGTGGATGAGAGAGACCCTCGCATGAAAGAGAGCTCAGGGAGAATGGAGAGAGAGCTAAGGAGGACAAGCTTCCCCCCCCCAGCCTGTTGGTCTGTATTGTCTCGGGTGGGACGGGGGGTGGGACGGGGGTATCTCAGGGTGACCCTAGCAGAGCCCTCGGACTAATAACCACATTATGTCCTCGCACCGTGCAAATGGCACCTTTTGTTACCCTGGTCTGGGAGTCCGAGCGGGTGAGAATAGGGTGTGTGAGGGACGGGGGGGGGGGGGTTCAGGGTGAGCGAGTTGGGAGGATGTTGATGGAGGAGTTGAGGAGGGTGTCGAATGAAGGGAGTGTTGTAAAGACGGGGGCAAGGAGGAGAGCTGAAGGCTGGAAAAACATGTGGGGGTAGTTATGCATGGGGAGAGTCACCAGAGTGAGGAGTGACTTTGTCATTCAAAGAAGGGAGAGAGTGAATACAGAGAGCCAGGCCAGAGGCTGCTGGCTGCTCTGAATGGCACCCAGAGAGGAGTTGGACGGAATCGGCATTGTTCTGCCTGGCTTTCTGCTTCGAATACATTACCAAGCATCACAGAGGAGCTGCTGCTTTGGCTCAGAACCATAGTCTGTTGACAATAACACTGGTGAAGAAAGGGAGAGAGAAAGATGAGGGGTCTACACAACAAGTGTCATTGTGGTGAATACGGATGAAACAACAATGATTAGTGAGCTCAGTCTCAGATAAGGCTACGGTTTTTTTTAGACTCAACTATCAGAGGGATCCTCAGAACAGACACCTGTAAGGTAGCTATCCTGGCCTGACCTCCTAGACCTCAGACACTGACGCAACAACAGGCAAGCACAGACTCGGATGGCGGCAAACACAATCACTTAGTTCTTCAGAGTAGAGGAAGGGCAGGGTCATTGCAGAGAGGAAGGGATGGAAGGATGGCTGTCTTGAAAGAAGAGAGGAAGGCTCATACTAAAGAATGAAGTACAGGTGAGCCCACCCTGGGGACCATCACCTGACTTCCACCCTTCCTTCACCTTTCATCTTCCCCCATATTTCCAATCTTGCATATCACTCCATCCAGTCTTCTAACCTCCATCCTCTATATCCTGGCATTTGTTGAAGGGTAAATGGAGCTTCAGTGATGTCATGCAGCAGTAGCAAGCTCACCACATCCGGTACAACGCAGCGGTTAGAGAGCTACTTAAAGGCCTCTACTTGGATGGAATCTTTTTTGGAAAGCAGAAGAGAAATTCTCCACTCGTCAGTGGTGCCCAGTTAGTATTACGCAGATGATGGTGGAATTTAGTTGGATTAAATTTGACCTCATGGCCAAAGATCCTAGATTAGGGTCTACAATTTGTAGTCTCTAAGACACTTTCCACTATAAAACACTTGTGGCATGATTGTCTATCAGCCCTCCCAATGCTGCGTTGGCTGGTCACAGTCCTTCATCTCCAGAAGAAAAACAACCACAACTCATACCAAGCAGCCAAACACCAAGCTAACTATGGACTCATTTTCGCTGGGACATCAAAATGTCGTCGTTCTAATCTCATTAAATCAAATTAAACAAACAATTTGAATATTCCAAACATATGGTGATGTGGCTGGTGTCCATGGTGACGGAGGCGTGGTTTTGGATACAGTTCAGAGGGTTTCTCAAGCTTGAGAAAGTCTTCACACAGACGAGGGGAAAACTGATATCAGTCCTCCTCTCACACAACTCTCCTTTCTTCTGCGCCCTCTTTCCACCCCTTTTGATGGAAATGGAGAGAAGTCCTCTTTCCCTCTTTTTCCCCTCTTTTCCCTTTCCCTTCTTTGTCCCCCAGCCTTTCTTTCAGCGGTCCGTCTCTCTCTCTTTCTTTCCCAGTCCGAGTGGTAATAGATTCCGCCCCCAGGCCATCCCACCTTGCGTGAGAAAAGCGCAGTCCGACACAAAAACAGAACTGTTCCCCTCTTCATAAATATTAATCAGTCAACACCCCTTCCCATTTAGGCTCTGAGACTTCTTCTAGACTGGAAACCAACTGGCAGCCGTCTTCCTCCTGCTCCTCCTCCTCCTCCTCCTCCTCCGTGTGGGTGTGTGTCCAGGGAGAGTCGGTCCCTGGGAACAGTCCAAATAGAGGCTGCAGTCAGACCTTGCACCAGGACCTGACCCCTTTTGGCCCAAAGATCAAAGGTCACAGGCCAGATACTTTGACTCAATTGTGCATCATTTGTGCTGCTTTTTCGAAAGAACTCTCTTTTTCTCTGTCTCTCTTCTTTCTCACCACCACTCACCCTCCTCTTTTTTTCCCATTTTTTTTTTTTAACATCATTCGTTTTCTAAATTTGACTTTTAAAGTTCCTGTGCTGCCAAAAAGATAACAATGAAAAAAAGGACATTTTAAAGAGGGAGTAAAATAGCTTCCAAATTTAGTTTTTGTTTAAAGGAAAATACCCACAATGTCCCCAGTTAAGTTTTGTTCCCCTCTAAACAGCCCATCGGGTTATTGTCTGATTTGATTGTCTCTCCTCCTTCAGATAACTTTCTAACCTAATCTCTAGACCACCCTGATGCCGTGGCGACGGGACATCTAGGCGCTTACATCCCACAATAATACACACATAACAACCTGATACACACGTCTCTCCAGCCTGTTAAAGCCCACATGCACACACACACACACGACACATGACAATGCAGCCACACACATATGCACACATGGAGAGGCAGAGAGAGAGAGCGAGCGAGCGAGAGAGAGTGAGAGAGAGTGAGAGAGAGCTAGAGAGAGAGAGAAAGAGACTGGATACAGTGTTGGTGTATGTGTGTGTGCTTCTCTCTTTACAGTAATTTGGACTCATTATGAAGTAGGCATACTAATTGCTCCACAGCTCAACCGGCAGCAGACTCTCTTCTGTGTTGCAGTCAGTGCAGGGAGAGCAGCGATGGCGGTCGAAGACGGACAGATGAACTGATGTCAGTTTGTTTCTTTCCTATTCTCCTCTCCTCAACCCTCAGACTGGTGCCGGGGCCCTGAGATCATTGAGAAGAGAAACATGCAGACCAGAAAGAAAAGGGCCTTGAGAGAAGGGAGGGAAAAGAAAAGTGATTTGTAGAGAGAGAGGTCGATGCACTGCTGCTTTGAAGTCCTATGAATCAGTACTGTGTGTGTGTTGGGGAGGAAAATGTGTGTATGTGTTTGTGTGTAAATCCCACAAGCTTTGGGGTGAAAGCTTGAGAACTTTAAAGGGGGAACAATCGTGAGAGAGAGATGTAGAGAGAGAAAGAGAGATGTAGAGAAAGAAAGAGAGATGGGGAGAGAGACTAGGTATAAGGGGAAGACTGATTGACAGGCTAAGAGAAGGAGAGAGAGAGAGAGAAAAAGAGAGAGCGAAAGAGAGCCCTCAGTGGAGCCCTTCTGACTGACTCTTCTGAAACCTGCACCATTCCTCACATTCTCTGTGTACTTCTCATCTCTCCATCTCAATCCTCCCTCTCCTGTCCTCTTCTGCTCCTTTCATCCTCCTCAGAGCTAATGCAGCATGATTACTCACTGACTCAATCAACAATTCAACAATACTGACAGAGAATGGCCAATTACAGAGCTACGGCCCTCCCTTTCGCCCCTTCCCCCACCCCCACCCCCTGCCCTCCTGCCTCCATACCTTTAGTTTTTTCTCTCCCCCACACCCACTCCTTCCTTCCTCCACTACCTCCCTCTCCTCTCGCCCTCCAAGCTCCCATACCTCCCGCTTCTCCTTGTTCTGTGTGCCCTCCTGTCCCCCCTGCCTAACCCCGACCTCCCCCATCCCTGCTCCTCCACCCCCTCCATCTGACCCAGGGGGAGACGGGTTGGCGTCAGGCATTCCTCCCGCTCCTCAAAAGGCCAAGTATATCAAGACTCCATTAGCACTGCCAGCACACAAGCCTCAGGAAGCCCAATCCCTGACCATGGAGAGCCAGGGGCCTGGATGTGACTGTGGGGGTCTTTGTGCCCCGGCCTGATACTCAATCTAGGGATTGACTGCCGCTGATATGTAACTTCATCAGCCTGTGTTGCTCCCTTGCACTCAGTGAAGCGGTGATGGCTGTGGCCGGTGGGGGCGGGGAGGTTGGGGGTGTTAGGGGGGTTGGGGTTTGGGGTCGAAAACGAGACGCTCTCAGGTTCTGCAGCGTGTGTGTCTTGAGGTGGGGCGACTGAGGGACGAATGCGGAGGGCTCCCGCGTCACGTCAGAGAGACGCTCGTGTTGGCTACAGAGCTGACTACAGGCTGACACTGCAGGGGAACGGTAGCCAGAAGGGCTCCAGCTGAATCATGCTTGCTTAACAGTGACTAATGGAAATACTCTGTCTTCGCTGGAGAAAGTACACCGCAGTGAAGGCTCGACCACTTATAAACCTGAGTGTGTACATGCCTGTACACCCCCTCATTACCAGAACAACAGGAGGAGCGGCAGGAGGGAAGGTTGGGTGAGGTTTCGACCCCCCCCCCCCACCCCCTGTCCCCAGAAAGGCTCCTGTATGACTGGTGTGGGGGTGGGGGGAGGGGGGGGGGCAGACAGTCTCTCTGGGCTCAGATAGGATCTGACAGGCTGCTGGAGACAGAGAGTGTGTTAAGATTGGGATAATCTAGTGTGTGACTGAGCAGTGACAGACAAGAGAACTGAGGAGAAGGGAAGCTGTGTGTAGACCGTTATGAAGATTTGTGATTTTTCACATGCCAATTTCTTTTTTTAATCTACCACATGGTTTTAAATGGTGCAAATGAGTAATGTGGAAGGGTTTTAAAGAACTTTGTCTATGTTAGAGTCTGGCTCTATATCTCTTAAAGACTCTCTTTCTCTCCCTATTTCTCCTGCCAAATACACTCAAACACTCATAATTAAGCACATTCCTTTCATACACGCTCCTGCTGGCTGGCTGTCATCTGGCTCCCCATGTTAGGATATGATGTTGCCAGATTGGCACATCCCTCGGTTGGTGATGGCTTCACTTTAACTTTATGACCAGCGTAAACAGACCAAACCGCTGTTAAGTCAGTTTCAGATGTGGAACTCGACGAGCTACAACTATGCTTGCATCTTTCTCCCAGAGCCCTGTCTAGAAATGCAGCTCACTCTCCAACGGTGGCCATTGTTGCAAAACTAGAAACAGCAGGATAGAGAGAGAAATAAAGCAGGAATCTTTTAATCTCTTGTTCAAGTAAAGAGGGATTAGGAAGCCCCCTCCCTGTAGACCCAGCGGGACCCCCAGCCCGACCTCTCCCTCCCCCTAACGCCCTCCCTCCCCCTCCCTCCCCCATCTCCCTACCCCAGCAACCCCTCCCCCACCCGACCCTCCTTTTGCCACCTAGTGCTTCTCTGCCTTTTGGCTAAGATCACGTCCTCTCCTTCCACCCTCCCCTGCCCTGCCCTCTCTCCCTCCCCCAACAGGACGCAGGGCCCTTGTGTCCCAGCAGAGCCCTGTGGGTGCTGGGGGAGGAGGGGAGGCACTTTAGGGCAGATCTCCTCCCAAAGGGTCTCCATGCAGAACCCCATGCCTATTGTCCCCTGTATTAACTCCCCCTGCATGTGAAAGAGACCCCCTCTCAGCCCGCTTCTAAGGAACCGCTGCCCTCCATCGCCCACTTCAGAGTCAACGCTTCATTCACACTCCACCTCACCCATAGTAACCCAGCGCTACCCGAGGCTGGGGCTGGCCAAGAGGCCTGGCCACCTGCGTGCATCCCCCACCGGCTGCCATTGTGGAGGTGGAATGAGTCCTGACATCATTTATGAGAGAATGAGGTTAGAGTGTTCTAAAAATACACCGTTTTTTTGAGATATGGCTTTGAGTAATCTACAATAGCCCAAATGTAGAGTTTACAAAACCAGATGGAGAGGAAATGTTGTCAAACACACGCGCGCACACACACACACGCACACACACATGCACACACACGTATCATTTCACTGTACCTGCAGTACTGTACGGCTTCCTCTCCTGCTTTTTCTAACTCTAAACCTTTAATTAAATATCAAATATGTCTCTGAAGGCATGCACCAAAGATTTAGCCATGCTTTATTTATTTATTTAGCTGCTTAATGAAATGCAGACGTGAGAGTAAGCTAGAGAGAGAGAGAGGGGGGAGGCAGAGAGAGCGGGGGAGAGAAAGAGCAAGAGAGAAAGAGGGTGGGGGAAAAAGAGAAAGAGAGAGATAATCTGAGTTGGAAGATGGGGAGAAGCTGTGTCAGAGGCTGTCTGAGGGAGTTTCTGCTTGAAGCCTGAGACCAGCCTCAGCACCACAACGTGCACCAGGGCAGGCTGTGGTTGGATGTTTTCACACCCCTGGAACATTGAAACTCACAGCTTGATTTGTTGCGTGCTCCTCAGTCTCTGAGTCAGCTCCACAGACCAAGCAGAGCCCTTAGTTAGTGTCAGAGCCTGATCAGAGCACTTGAAAGACATTCCTCGGAATTCTGTCTAAAGCTCATGCATTGTGTGCATATGTGTGTGTGGGGGTTTGTGCACATGTTTGAATGCACTTACAATTGCAATGTGTGTCAAAAAGGAATGGTTCCATTCAGGCCTTTTACGATATTCCACATATTTCCAATACTTACTTGCATTGTTCGTTGTACTTTTCCTCTTAAGTATGTTCTCTATCTAGAAACGTTGCCTCCCCTACTTCACTTGAGATGATTAAAGGGAATTTGAACCAACCTCTCCTTTAATACCCCTTCTTAGGAATCCTTAGAGCTTTGCCCTGCACACACACACATGCCTTTGAGCATATTAACGGAACAATATCAAGTTTTCATTACTCTCAAAGTCAATCTAATCCCTCATGCACACAGTCTTTTATGAACCCTCTAGATTACAGACAAGCACCCGATAATCAGATTAGCACTCCTACAGCTAACATACCGGCTGGGGTGAGGTGGCTTTGGGGTTGTTTGGTCAGCAGAGCTACTGTGGGCCATTGACCCCCTTACTGGTTTCGTGATATATAAAGTTCAATCTTAATATTTCTTAGAAGGTCTAATGTTAATGTTTGTCACAGTCTCAAAACACGCTTGGTAAGATGTACAGGGCTTTTTTTATTGGGTGTAGATGCATGGGGGCCATTTAAACTAGCATCAAACTAGTTCCACTCATTTCAGAAATGAGTGGAACAAACCCAGAAGTATGGCATGGGCTGGTGTTAAGAGGGGGATCTGGTCCACGATGACGGATCTGGCCAGCTGAGGGGAGGACATGAAGAAGATGGGGCAGGGGAAGAGGAGGAGGAGAGAAAGAAAAAGGAGTAAAACTGAATACGTGGTCCGAGTACTTCATGGTAGTGTCCGATAAGGGAGATTTCCCCTTCATAATTCAGTTGAGCCATGATATCGTGCATCTTGCATGTTGACGTCTTTATGTGTCGGTTCTCAAGCTTTTGTGCCAACAGTAGATCCTGTTTAAACTTGTTTAAGATGTAAAGAAGTGCCCTATGAAGTCGTGAGCCATTCCAGACTTAAGACCACAGACATCAACCATGTCTCTTCCCATAACTCAAACTAGAAACGTCATACTAGATGGACAGTGTCTGAGTCTTTACTGAGAGGGCAGGTTGTAGAGACCCGGGTGTTTATTCCCTATTATTGCTTATCATTATCTATAGTACCTTTTATACTTACCCTTATCTACAGTACCTTTTATACTTACCATTATTCCCTATTATTGCTTACCATTATCTACAGTACACATACTGTGTACTTACCATTTTATACTTACCATTATCTACAGCACCTTTTATACTTACCATTATCTACAGCACCTTTTATACTTACCATTATCTACAGCACCTTTTATACTTACCATTATCTACAGCACCTTTTATACTTACCATTATCTACAGCACCTTTTATACTTACCATTATCTACAGTACCATTATGACCTGCAGTGGCCCAGCAGGGCTGGAGTGCTTTAACCAGCCTAACACATTCATCTCCTTCCACAGGACGCTACTGCTGAGAACAGACCAAGAACTTTATGGCCCAGTCATAAATACCTCCTCAGTGGTCATAATGGCCCTGTGTGTGTGTGTGTGTGTGTGTGTATGTGTGTGTGTTGTATGTGAAGTAAATATACTGATGTCATCCTCCACACTGCCAACATCCTTCCCTGTCCGCCCCCATGGTGCACTTGCAAAAGGCGTCAGCACTTCACAAATCACATTTCAGCTGTTCACCATTGGCAGATCAATATTTAACTATTTTACATTGCCAAGTTACCAGTAACTTGAGTGAATGTTATGTTCAACTGTTTTCCAACTTTTCCACAGTTATCTGTTGCTTGATGTTTTCTTGTTTATCCTGTCCTGTGTTTGCAGGGCAGCCCTGTGTGGTCTCTCTGTCTTGTTGGTCCTATGCACCTCAGTGTTGACCTATCTCTGTTTATCTCCTGTCTCCCACACAGCTGTAGCTGGCATCTGCTCACCCCCCAGTCCTTCCAAGTCTCTGTGTCCCACCGAGAGGCTAGTTAGGGGGGTAGAGGAGGAGGGGACCCCCTTGGAACCCCTGGAGCTCCTGGAATTGAAAACTCCCTTGGAGGCTGATGCTAATGTGTGCTGAGGGGTGAGGGGGAGGGTTCTGGTGTCATGTGAGAGAGGGGGATAAGGGGTTTGGTGGGAGACGGGCGATAGGTGTTGCGTGACCGTGGGGGAGATTAGGGGAGGAGCTCTGTTGGGTGTTGAATGGGGCTGAGGGGCTTTTGGTGTTACCATGGGGGTGGGGCTCTGTTTCTGATGGGGGAAATCTTCAGTCCCTCAGTCTACGTCCCCCGTCCCCCCCGCGCGCCGCCCCCTCCACCTCTCTCCATGCCAGACCCATCTGCTGTGGAATGGAAGGGGAGAGGGGTCGAGTGTGAAACACAAACAGCAGCCACACCAAACATCACAGGAATGAAGCCTGTTTCCTTCCCTCCTACTTCTCTGCTTACACTTCTCTCCTGATCCACCTCGGCACACACCAGGGGAAGCTCCGTTATGTTTTTCTTAGACACATAACAGGTGCTTTTGGACCTCTGTCTCTCTCGCTCTCTCTCTCTCTCTCTCTCTCTCTCTCTCTCTCTCTCTCTCTCTCTCTCTCTCTCTCTCTCTCTCTCTCTCTCTCTCTCTCTCTCTCTCTCTCTCTTCCCCCCCCCTTTCTCTCTCCCCCTTCCTCCCCTCTCTCTCCCTCTCTTCCTCACCCAGTGTCCATTAGGATGCATTTGGACACAACAAAGGAGACATCTCCCTCTCTTTGAGTCCATTGGGCCCTGCAGTCTCCCTCCCAGTAGAGCCTTGTAGTTGACATGCTAATTAGCCAGAAGTAATTGAGGAGCCGCATCACAAAGAGAACCCTCCTCATTCATGTTACCACAGAGATAATGTTTACAATGGGACTGGAATGACAGTGATTTATTTTTACTCAACCAGTCCCCTGATGAAGAAACACCTCTAACCTCTCCTTTTGTCAACCGATACCACCATTTAGATTTTCTACCAACCAACTGTCTTTATGTAAAATAGGTGACAGTTGTCACAATGCAGTGGCAGTGGCAGTCATGCCAAAACTTGGCATGAGCCTCTTAGAGCATAAAAAAAAAAAATCTCCTCAATGAGATTATTTTTTTATCTCTATTTCACCCTTTCCTTGAAGATTTCTATTTTCTATCCACCCCCCTCTTCCCCCTAGTTCTCTTTCTCTAATCACAGACCATATCTTTGCTTTGTAGTTTTATGTTCCCCCGAGTTTGAGCGTGGTTGAGTCGTTGTGGGGCAGCTTCTAGAGGAGGCCACTGACCCACTGACTAGAGAGGTCTACCCTGACGCCGCTCAACACACTGCATTGGTGTGAAATGGACTGTGGCAGTGAGAAAAGAACCCAGGAGAGGGAAGAGAGACAGAAGGGGGCGGGGGGGGGGGCAGATAGACACTGTGAGAGAGGAAGAGAGAGGCACGGAGTGCGGGGGAGTGCAAAGCCATTTGTCTCATGTGGTTAATTGGTATTTAGGCTGCGAGGGACGGAGGGAGGACGGTGTCGGTGTGTGTGGGGGGGGGAGGGGCCTGGGGGGGAGGAGGGGAGGGACCTGGGGTGGAGGGGCCGAGGGCGCCCCCTGTGGCTGGGGTCAGCCCTGCTGCTGTGCGTGTCTTTCCTCGCCACAGGGAGAGGGCAGAGACCGGGCTGGGGACATATGGTCACCACCAACTCTCTCTCCCTCTCCCTGTGATTTATCATCTAAAACCCCCATCTCTGTCCCTGCCCCACTGATCAGCACCACAGGGCCAAGTTCAGCCCTGACTCCGGCCCCGGCCCCAGTCTGGGGCCCCTACAGGCCTCAGGCCTTTATACTAATCAACTCCTCTGAGAACGGGTGAGAACCAGAGAGCTGGTTATCACTACCCTGATAATGGTAATATGCTGATGATATCAGCCGGTGTTATCAGGAAGCAGATGGCTATCTGCAGTCCGACTCTGCTCCAACAGTAAAACAATGGAGATTGGCGTGTTACTGTTGACACAGTCTGTTAACCTGAAGGCTGCAGTTGCATGCCAGAATCAATGTGCCGCATATCCAAACAGCCGTAGTAGATGTCACATGGAGTCGTTTGCTTACATAGGAAAACAGACCATTTCACAAGAGAGCTCTATTTGTGACTGGGCCCTGGGAGGCTCAGGAAATAGAGTGCCCCCTAAAGGTCAGTGACAGAAATGCACCCCTGTGGGTGGCCAACTGGATTACAACCTCCTTGGTGTGTTCTATCAAAATACAGTTCAGATTGGTGATCAACACTCCATGATCCTTGACTCCATGTTACTTTCACAATAGACACTAATGTAAAAGGCAGCTGTACTGTGTAAATGTTGAAAGGGTTAAAACAGGTCTGATACAACTTTCGTAATTAAAAACAATGAATGCTATGGTGTTATTATTGGGTAGTGGCTATTACATTTCCTTTTGATGTACCGTCTAAAATATTTGAGAGAAAGAACTGAGGTACACGCGAAGGATTTGACGCCGAAGTGACATTTGTTTGTTTTTTAGTTTGAGGAGATTAAAGCAGGGAGTCTGAAACAATAGGCTACCTCAGCAAGTGACATGAGACACGATTACAAACACATTCATTCAATACAGGCTGATTTGCATGATTCATAGAACGTATTTGAACAAACGTAATTGTGCTCATTGGGCGTTATTTCTCTGTCCAGTTCTCAGACAGGGGTTGTCGGCTGTGGCTGCTGTTGTTCTCTGAAGTTGTTCCTATGTGTGAATCAACCTAATCAGGTTGAAGACGCACACACACACAGACATACCCATGCACACACAGACACGTTAACAAACAGGCGCAGACACACGCGCGCAGATAGCTGAATGTCGTTGGATTCTGTCTTTAAACAACACTATCTACTTTTGGTCCTTGATGTAGGCTGGCTGTCACAGTCCCAGAGCAATCTGCACCTCAGAGCTCAGCAGAATAATTATGGGAAGCAGCCGTCCTTCTGGTGATATGTATCATTCTCTCATCAGCCAAGGCACAGATGAGTACATAGAAAATTATGTATTCATATTTTCCGTTTTTTTTTCTTCTTCTTAATTTAAGGACAGGCCAGATTTCCCATCTCTATGCAAATTAGTGTGTAAATAGCTTGATTGGATTCAAATGTGTGTGTGTGTGTGTCGGAGAGAGAGGGAGAGATAGAAAAGAGTTGGGGAAGGGTGATGGTGTAGGCAGGGAATAGACTGGCCCCCTGCTGTGATAATAATACAGCACAGGTGTCATGTGACCAACTGGTGGGGCACTTCTGTGGTTCTGCAGCATCCCTCCATCCCCCAACATCCTGCCCCTGACAGACTCCCCCTTCTGCATACTGACAGGAAGATGACAGGGGTCTGTCAAGCAGCCCTGGGTCAGACACTGTGTGGCTGTGTGAATGGTCTAAGACAGCACTGTTTTCATCAGAGGGAGCCAGCGTTATCTGCATGTCAGAGTTAATGCTAGAGGGGGAGGCCTGTCACAATGTGTGTATGTGTGTGTGAGGGAGGGAGAGAGAGAGAGAGTGAGAGAGAGAGAGAGAGTGAGAGAGAGAGAGAGAGAGAGAGAGAGAGAGAGCAAGAGAGAGAGAGAGAGAGAGAGAGAGAGAGAGTGAGTGAGAGAGAGAGAGAGAGAGAGAGAGAGAGAGAGAGAGATGAGAGAGAGAGAGAGAGAGAGAGAGAGAAAGAGAAAAAGAGAAAAAGAGAAAAAGAGAGAGAGAGAAAAAGAGAGAGAGAGAAAAAGAGAAATAGGGAGAGAGAAAGCTATTGTATGTACACGTGTCATGTTACCCTCCCTCAGATTAATTAGGAGTGTGTGTGTGTGTATGTGTCTGGTTCATCTCGGTAGTTTTAATGTGCTAGGCAACTGTGGCCAGTCCCTGCCTGAGTCATGACACACACTTCAAAGCGTGTCAGACTTAAACACGCCGCTTCCTCTGTCACTCTCTCCCTTAAACTGAAGAACAATCTGGTAAGAAATATCACAACACCATCAGACCACTGAAAAATGAAGTCTATTTTTTTCCCTTTCTGCTCTGAAGTCTGAGATTGTTTTTACTGTCACCCGAATAACCTGCCAGAGAGAAGTAGGAAGTGAACGCCAGGAAACCTTCTGAAGCACAGACAGTGTGTTCCACCCAGATTCACTTAGTGATAGAAGGTATCTACAGTCTGTGGGACTACAGAAAGAGAGAGAGCGCGTGGATATATAGAGAGAGAGATCCTGTACACCTTCATAAAGAATCCTCCATGGAAGAGCTCAGAGTTCTGATTTTTATTACTTATTTCATGGTACATTCTGTAACTGTGCCCAGAGTCCCCATAACACTTTTAATTCAGGTCTTCACCATGTGAGATAGGGATTCAGGACTTGCTGTTCTAAGGTATTTCACCCAGTGGCCATGAGCAATGAGTCCTTTCCTTGTAGTGCATGTCAATAAGCTGCCACCAACCTCAGGCCAGGATTATCATGTCTCTGAGCCTGCTCCCTGTTTCTATCCTCTCCGCCACCTGCAATGCCTGATGGGAAGGAGCACTGGGACTGACAAGCACTTCCTGACTTCCTACAGCCACCCTGAGGGTGAGAGAGAGGAATGTGGAGCCCAGTGTGTGTGTGAGTTCTCAGCTTCCAGACTGTGAGATGGGATGGACTGCACCTGCTGTGTGTGTGTGTGTTTGTGTGTGTGCGCGTGTCAGAGACTCACTGCCCAAATTGTGCTCTCAATGCCAAAACTCCCCTCTTGTTCTGACACCCTCTCCAAGCTTAGAGCTGAGCGGTCAGTCTCCACCGCTGGTCTTTCTCTGCTGTGTGTATGGGTGTATGTGCATGTATGTGTATGTGTGTGTGTGTATGTGTGTGTGTGTGGGTGTACGTGCATGTGTGTGTATGTGTGTGTGTGTGTGTGTGTGTGGGTGTACGTGCGTGTATGTGTATATGTGTGTGTTTGGGTGTACGTGCATGTATGTGTGTGTGTGTATGTGTGTGTGGGTGTACGTGCATGTACGTGTATGTGTGGGTGTACGTGCGTGTATGTGTGTATGTGTGTGTGTGTGCGTGGGTGTACGTGCGTGTATGTGTATGTGTGTGTCTAATTTGTGTGTGTGAAGGGCTTATCACACCTCCTTTTGCTACAATGGGTTGTTTATCTTCCTCGGACCGTCACATCCTCTCTGCTGTGCCAGACCAGCTGGCCTCACCACACACACGCACACACACACATGTACTCCCACACACACACACACACATGTACTCCCACACACACATACAAACAGCATAAAAACACGCAATATAAAAGTTTTTAGTTCATGTTTTTCAAGTAGGAGTACGTGTAGCTGTTTGGACAGATCAAGGACCAGGTTGCAGAAATGGTTGATTCGACCGAGGGTTACGCAACCTTAGGCTTGATCCGCAGCGGTGGAAGGGGAAGGAGAACTGAGGTGAGATGTTCACAGGGATGCATACTTTCATCTCCTAGGAAGAGGCGTTCACACTGTTTAGCAGTCATAAATCACCCGTGATGCCGTTTAGAACTGGGAGACGACTGTGCTGCCCTTATAAGGGGATTGTGTATATGAGCTATGGGCAGGGGACTCAGAGACTCAGACTGAATTTCACAGATGTATAACATAAGTTAGGTGTCCCAGAACATGCATGTGTCCAACATCTCAACACTCAATTAGTCTACACATTCCAAATGAAACTGTAACACTGCTGTGGAAAGCTTGTACATGTTTACTGTGTGTGTGTACATGTACAGTAACTTGACTATCTGAAATAAACGGTAAGCCATGGCTTTGTGTGTGTGTTTGTCATGATGTTCGTGTGTGTATCTGCGTGTTTAGTATTTGTAGAGGAAACCTTGTGATCTCTAACAGATCTGGCTGTGAACCAGAGTCATTAAGTAATTAGGCCACCCACTAACACACACACACACACAAGCATTCATGCACACACATGTACACACACACGCACTAGTCATGAGGACATGGTAGCTTTGTGGATGGACGTTCAACGGAATTAAAAAGAGACGGATGGCAGACTGATCGTGTCTGTAGCCTGAAAGCACAACACAGTCCAGCACTGTTTACACCGGCTGTTTACACCGCCTGTTTACACACCAGCACATCAAAGGCAGGGCCATAGGTCATCCACATAGAGTGTCTGTTCTCAGATTAATAACTTGATTCTACAGAGAGGAATAAGAGCAAAACCCTCAAGGGCCTTGGCAGGTTAGATAAAAAAAGAATCTACAAAGCACACACCCAAATATGGTCATGTTGAGAGGGTTCATCTTTTCGCAAGATTTTTCGCCTTTTCTGTATTTAACCGATAAAAAAGGATTCGAAGGGTGAAGACCCAAGCAGAAGAACCAAGGCTGCCACAAACCAGGGAGTTCTGGAACACAGACAACATGCACCAGAGGAAACAAAATAGAAGCATTCTTAGAAATGCAGTAGAACTATCCATGGTCCCTGCCCTCCAGCCCACTTCCTCAGAGAGTGGAGGAAACAGGAGGGGGGGGGGGGGGGGTGGAGGGAGGGAACGCGATGGAAAGTGCGGGAGAAAGAACAAACAGACCAGAAATAGAGTGTGACAGAGAGCAGGGTTGGTACTAATTAGTGTAAATCAGAGAGAATCAGGAGTAGGGGTGAAGAAAGGTCA